>NC_088229.1:58617457-58917457 GCF_036934945.1 Oncorhynchus masou masou | reverse complement strand
ATGCAGTTTTGTGGTGGCTGCCATCTGCTTTACAGAGCCCATAACGCTTGCGCACCAGCACTTAGTGTGCACTGGAGGTCAGCATGAGCAGCGATGATGTCATCACAATTTCCAAAAACACGGCAGACATCAGTTGAATATAAAATGTTAATATCGTCGGCTATGAGTAAAATATCATTAAAAAAAAAAATGATAAACGGCCCCAGCACAATGGTGATAATGAAAGTGTATTTTTAGGAATGTTCTAATTGGACTTCTCTATGGGGCTGGGCTGTCTTTTTTTGGCTCGACTTCAGCTAAACTACAGTACTGAAACACTGCCCTCTGGGTACATTGGAAAGAGGGCTATTGGAAAAAAATATTTAAGGAAATGTGTACTTCCATCTTGTTATCATAATGCCAATATTGAGCTTTAGGTTCTTCTGGCTTTGGTCCCAAAACTGTGCTGAGTCAGCTGAACTGCTACTCTGATAAAGTGTCATTAAAAATAAGACGCTACAAGGTCATAGTAGTTGTTTTTTTTCACACAACACACGTCTCCAAGTCAAATCGTCAAGCTTAACTACGACTCGTAATTTAGTAATTCAGTTAAATTAATTAACCCAAAAAAGTGTCATTAGGGGTCCATTTTGACCAAGAGGTTAAACAATGTCCTAATTTCGAAAAGCTTTTCTGATCCTTCGGAAATGTTAGGAGTTTGCCAAGCAACTATATACACCAACAATAAAACATATCATAAATGTATTTATCCACTTTACCTTTATTTAACTAGGCACCGAAAGGACTCTCAGACCATGACAAATAAAATTCTCTGGTCTGATGAAACCAAGATTGAACTCTTTGGCCTGAATAACAAGCGTCACGTCTGGAGGAAACCTGGCACTATCCCTACGGTGAAGCATGGTGGTGGCAGCACCATGTTGTGGAGATGTTTTTCAGGGACTGGGAGACTTGTCAGGGTTGATGGAAAGATGAACGGAGCAAAGTACAGAGAGATCGTTGATGAAAACCTGCTCCAGAGCTCTCAGGACCTCAGCTTGGGGCGAAAGCTCACCTTCCAACAGGACAACGACACTAAGCACACAGCCAAGGCAACATAGGAGTGGCTTCGGGACAACTCTGAATGTCCTTCAGTGGACTTGCCAGAGCCCAGACTTGAACATCTTTGGAGAGACCTGAAAATAGCTGTGCAGCGACGCTCCCCATCAAACCTGAGAGAAACTCCCCAAATACAGCTGTGACAAGCTTGTAGCGTAAATTGCTGCCAAAGTTGCTTCAAAGTACTGAGGAAAGAGTCTGAATACTTACATAAATATATTTCAGTTTTGTATTTAATACATTTCCAAAAACCTGTTTTTGCTTTGTCATAATGGGTTATTGTGTGTAGATTGATGCACTGTATAATCTCTCTTTAGTATACTATTGGTGCACGCAAGTAGGAAAATGTGCTGAAAATGTGGAATCAATAGTCAACTGTACAAAATTTGGCACAAAGTACAGTTGAAGTCGGAAGTTTACATCCACTTAGGTTGGAGTCATTAAAACTCGTTTTTCAACAACGCCACAAATGTCTTGTTAACGAACTATAGTTTTGGCAAGTCATGACGCGAGTCATTTTTCCAACGATTGTTTACAGACAGATTATTTCACTGTATCATAATTCCAGTGGGTCAGAAGTTTACATCCACTAAGTTGACTGTGCCTTTAAACAGCTTGGGAAATTCCAGAAAATTATGTCATGGCTTTAGAAACTTCTGATAGGCTAATTGACATCATTTGAGTCAATTGGAGGTGTACCTGTAGATGTATTTCAAGGCCTGCCTTCAAACTCAGTGACTCTTTGCTTGACATCATGAGAAAATCAAAAGAAATCAGCCAAGACCACAGAAAAAAAATGTAGACCTCCACAAGTCTGGTTCATCCTTGGGAGCAATTTCCAAACTCCTGAAGGTACAAATATCGTACTTTTTGGAGAAATGTCCTCTGGTCTGATGAAACAAAAATAGAACTGTTTGGCCATAATGACCATCGTTATTTTTGGAGGAAAAAGGGTGAGGCTTGCAAGCCAAAGAACACCATCCCAACCATGAATCACGGGGGTGGCAGCACGTTGTGGGGGTGCTTTGGTACAGGAGGGCCTGGTGGCATCATGAGGAAAATTATGTGGATATATTGAAGCACCATCTCAAGACATCTGTTAGGAAGTTAAAGCTTGGTCGCAAATGGGTCTTCCAAATGGACAATGACCCCAAGCATACTTCCAAAGTTGTGGCAACATGGCTTAAGGACAACAAAGTCAAGGTATTGGAGTGGCCATCACAAAGCCCTGACCTCAATCCTATAGAAAATGTGGGCGGAACTGAAAAAGCATGTGCGTGCAAGGAGGCCTACAAACCCAACTCGGTTACACCAGCTCTGTCAGGAGGAATTGGCCAAAATTCACCCAACTTATTGTGGGAAGCTTGTGGAAGGCTACCTGAAACGTTTGACCAAAGTTAAACAATTTGAAGGTAATGCTACCAAATACTAATTGAGTGTATGTAAACTTCTGACCCACTGGGAATGTGGTGAAAGAAATAAAAGCTGAAATAAAGCTATTTTTTTTACATTTCACATTCTTAAAATAAAGTGGTGATCTAACTGACCTAAGGCAGGGGATTTTTACTTGGATTAAATGTCAGGAATTGTGAAACTGAGTTTAAATGTGTTTGGCTAAGGTGTATGTAAACTTCTGACTTCATACTGTAGATATCTTTTCAGGGTACATATATAGATCAACATCAGTTATGGCCCCTGGGGAGGGGGCGTGGCAACCACTATAAGTACAAAAGTTTGCCTCTCAGCTACAGATATTCCTCTTAGCTGTTGGAACCTCAGGATATTCCACCCTGAAACCATATAATTGTATGGAATTGATTAGAATGTATACAATTATAATCAATACATTTGTAGTTCTAGTCAGAATTAGGGTAAAACAAGGGGTAGCCTTCTGTGGTTGCCTCGATAAGCGCACAACCACAAATCCTACCTCCCCCCCCCCCTCTAACTGGACCTGTGATCATTGCCTCAACACTTCATTGTCTTGCAAAAGCCACAATGCATGGTAAGTTTCCTCACTAATTAGTGAACATCTAGAGCCTGGGTCTGTCCTCCATTACATGCTCCAGACACAGTTGGAGAAGGACCAGGCCTTCAGGGTGAAGTAGGCTGTGAAAGTGGCATTGTATTGCATTCAATGCATCTTTACTTATACCTTTTTCAAATGTGATTGTTACTTGTTTTTTTATTTGGGTCCAAAACAGTTTCATTATTCAACCCATTCCATATATGTATACTACTGTAGGTTGGTGGCAGCTTAATTGTGGAGGATGGGCTCATAGTAACGGCTGGAACAGAGTAAGTGGAGTGGTATTGAACTCAAACACATGGTTTCCATGTTTGATACCATTCCATTTACTCCATTCCAGACATTATTGTGAGCTTTCCTCTCCTCAGCAGCCTCCTGTGATGTACACATTACCATCAACTTCATCCTCAACAGTCAGTAGTTTATCTTGTCAATTTCAGAGAGTTCAAGTGTGTTGGCCATTGCTAGTAATTGGCCATACCTGATCTTAATTGGTTGAGCTCTTGAAAGGTGGTCTGTTTGAACAGTAGGAAAAGAAATACTTGGAAGAGGTAGACATGCTATATACTCTGCAGGAAAGGTTTTTGTTATCTTAATTAAGCTTTTAGCATGGCCTGTGTTTTAACCTCTGAACCCATCTGTTTTATAAGCCTAAAATATTTATTCAATTCTGACAATCTTCATCAGTTCAGTTATTATTTTAACATCTTGATGTGCACGGGATATGGCCAGCTCTGTCACAGGTGGGCATCATCAAAACTCTCTGCAGTAGGTAGGTCTGCACTCAGCAGCACAGCTCATTTATTTTCACCATTATCAATTTCATTAGCCTCAAAACATTCCAGCCTTTCAACGTACTCCTCCCAGGAGCTATCATTTTCATCAACAAACTCCACCATGATTGCAACGAAAGAGGAAACTCCACTTTGGCATTTTACTCATGAATCTTCTTCCATTCTAGTCCGTATCCACTTCGTCGCCAGTATTCTGTACGTGACATGAAAGTACAATCCAATAACGAGGAAGCAACAGGGTAAGTTTAGGTGATTTGCTAGATTGCAAACGTGGCTGCCATGTCGACAGGTGACTGAACTTCAACACCCACGGTGTGTGCACCCCTTAACGTGCCCATCAACACTAAATTTAATCCTTAAGAGTCTGATTCACCCGTCTGTCAATCTAAGTAACATAAAACCACCCCCATCAAAATCTGTCAGTTTAAAATAGGCGGATGCACCATGAAAAAATTATAATCTGTCAGCATTCTGCATCTGTGGTGGAAGGTGACATAGCGGTGGTCTAGCATCCAAATGGTTTGGCCTAAACTAATATGACGTGTCACGGGACTCGTCTGAGGGTAACCCATACAAATTAATGGAAGTATGGAGGTAGTTGTGCCAACGAAAATAAGGGGCGAAATGTGTCAAATCAAAATGAATTTCTGAACTTTCTTATCTGGCCATAATTTTTTGGGAGGATACCTCAAATTGTAAATCAAATACCAAATGATTCATGGCATGACCATCTTAAAACAATTCCATGTTAGCTTAGTAGACCCCCCCCAATTTTTTTTTTTTTTTAATAAAAAAAAAAGAAAAAAAATCAGCTGATGCGTTGATCAGCTGATTGACAGGTGTAATGTAGAACGATAAACTTATCGTCCCTGCTGTGGATGGCCCTTAACACAATTGATTGTGAGACAAATTACGACGAACTTGACATTCGAACACTTTACCTAACGCTCCACTCACTATTCATTTGAATCAGTAAAAAGTAACCTAACGTAGCAGGTTTAAAAGAAACGCCTGAAACCTTTGAGGAGGAGTTAAGATGGAGTGTCGCCTTAACGTCCAAAAGCAGAAGTCACGTTACAAGCTCTTTCTACTTACCCAGAAAACTGGATGCATCCGTTTTGGTTCAGCCCCGCTGAGGGTGGGTAAGAGACGTGTACTTCACGATAGGTCTAAAACCGTTCGTCATAATTACGAGTTGTATTTCATTTAACAATTCAATATTTTTGGAGGGTAATTTTATTTTAAATGGGCTAAAAATACATAGCTTAAGTGTCATAGTAACAACTGATTCAGTCATGCTAAATTGTATTTAACCATTTTATTTGGATAAAGGAGGTACGGTAGGGCAGGCACGGCCCCCTAAGCCCCCCCACAACACTGGGCCTGGCTATCAGACTTACTTGGTGGTTTCCAGTCATATTCCGGCCAGCCTCTGACCTCGCCATTCTTGTTGTTCTCTACCTCCAGCCAATCAGTGAGAGGTTTGAAGTACTGTACCAGTGGCTTGGCGGACATGGTAGGCTCTCCAGTGATCATAGCCATCGCTTCAGGCCAGGGCTTACTAAAACCCAGCTTCATCACATCACTGCAAAACACAGGAAATGGATGAAACAGTCATTCAAAAGTCTATGAGAAAGACACTTCCACATATCTGAACGACAACGAACACATTTACGTAAATAACATTATCACAAAAAAAGATTGACAGTGATTGTCATGGCGATAGAATGCTACTGGTTTGAGGGTGTACATTACTGACCCTAGAAGTTTCCCTGCCTCTTTGGAGCGGTAGATATCACATTGGTGGAGAGGGCCTACATGCCCGGCGGTGTTACACAGAGCCTGATGAAACTGGAACTGGATGATGAAGCTCACGAAGTACCTGATAGGAAGACACTCCGTCACATGACGTTCCCACCGCATCCCACATACAAAACGCTCTGTTTTTATGAATGCCATCTAAATCTACTGATCGACACGGTAAGAGTATCAGTAAACGCAATGTAGGCCCACTTGTGTTTTTATGAACAAGACAAAAAAGTGATCAAATGAAAGTTCGGTGGTTTACAGTTGAATGTTTGGTTCACTTTTCTGCAAGTGCGTTGCGCCACTGATTTCATCAAACGTTCCTTGAGATTCCTCTAGTTAAAGAGTAATAAACGTCAGACACACCTGACATAGGGCACATTAGCAGGGATGTGGAACTTTGCACCTGGGTCAAAGTCCTGCTCAGTACGGGCCACAGGTGGACACACGCCCTGGTACTTCACTCTGGAAGGGACAGACAGTATAAAGAAATTGTATTTGTTACTTTTACATAGCTGGAAAATAACCCCCTTCTCCATCCTCCCCTAAAAGTTTTTTTTGTAGCAGTCAAATCAAATTGTATTTGTCACATACACATGGTTAGCAGATGTTAATGCGAGTGTGGCAAAATGCTTGTGTCTCTAGTTCCAACAATGCAGTAATAACCAACGAGTAATCTAAGAATTTCACAACTACTACCATATACACACACACACGTGATGGTACAGAACGGCGTAGGCAAGATGCAGTAGATGGTATCGAGTGCAGTATATACATATGAGATGAGTAATGTAGGGTATGTAAACATAAGTGACAAAAGTGGTCTTTACCTCATGTTCCACCATTCCTTGTTGTACTCCCCCTGAGAGATGCGTCCATCAAACACTTTCCACCTCCACTGGTCCATCAAGTAGCCGAAGGGCAGGAAGGCAATTTTGTCCAGGGCGATGCTCATGAGGTAATTGATCGTACTCTCTGGAAATGAACAGACACATTCATGTTTAGAGTGGTATAGTGCAATCACAGCATATAGCTAGTTCATTTATGTTCATCACACAGCTTGCTTTAAAATAAATGTTTTGTTAATGCTATGGCTGAAGCTGCACTGTCACCACATAACCCTTTTTGTCCTGTTTGGCAGAAGGTCTTAGTAGTGAATTGAAAATTGTCAAAAAAAAAAGTTGTTATTTTCCTCATTTATAAGAGCGAAAAAATCTGGCCAGAGTCAAAACGAATCATTAGTATGCGCTCACCTGGGTTGTCCTCCACCACATCCAGTAAACCAATCTCCTTTAGATGCTTGGGAGTGGCGACGGACAGGGCCAGCACATCACCAATGGCCTCGTGGAAGCCCGGGTTGGCGCCGTCGCGGAAGGAGATAGGTTGGTCCTTGTACTGCAGGAAGTACTGCACATGACCCATCTCATGGTGCACTGTGATGAGGTCATCCATCGTTATCACGGTGCACTGTTTGATCCTGGAAATGAAGGATAAGAATTCATCATTTTAATGGCCAAAAGGGGCTGTCATCTTTATTTTTCATAGAAAATGTAAACATCTTGGAAGGTAAAAAAACAAAGACTACGGGTGTGTGTGGGGGGGGGGTAGCTTGGTTGGGACTCAAACCTGCAGCCAAGTACATGAGCTCCAAAGCCCTTGACAAGGTTTCTGGCGTTGTAATGTTCTGAGGAAGCTAGACTCTACGTCCCTCCAAAGTACCTGACGTCTTTGCGGTTGTAGAAGTCCCAGGCGGAGGCATGGCATACCACATTGCGTCCATCATTGGGTTTCTCTAGCATGGACTTGACCCAGAACTCTGGAGGCATGGGCAATAGCCCCAGAGAAGTGAAGAAGTTGTCTGACTCTTGGAACATCCTGGTGGCATTCCAGCCCTGTGGAGAAAACCCCAAAAAGGTTTTCCTGGTCACATGGAGACTCAACATACAGCCCTTTAAAAAAACACCTGCAGTGGTGACGGTCTTCTTACCTTGGCTATCATGGCTGGTGTCGCGTCTACTTGAGTGGCATCGGGGTACGGAATGGCCAAGTCCATGATGCCAGACCAGGTCTGCGCCCACATGTTGCCTGATAGGACAAGAGAAACATGGCTGTGCTGTTTTATCCATAACTAAACGAAATGTTCAGAAACTACTGTATATTCCAGCCTTGCACCACCAACAGAGCTCAAACCAGTGGATTTAGATTCAAAGCCAGGTCAATCTCTAGCCTGTCACTGTCACGTGCAATGCTTCTGAAAGCAAATGAAATCCAGTTGATTCCCAAAAAAAACATCCACAAATCAGCAGAACATCAATGTGCAGTGGTCATGCAGAACGTAAAAGGAGTTTTGGCCTTTGGTGCTGAATCCATGCTGGATTCTGACAGTCTCACCTAGAAGATGTGCAGGGATGGGTCCCTTCAGATTGATGCGTTTGCCTCCATACTTCCTGTAAAGAGACCTGCGCACATAGGCGTGCACATTGAGATAGAGGGGCTCCAGCTCCTTCCACAGATGCTCCAGATCCTCTTCAAAGGAGTGGGTCTCGTACATGGAGCGCCAGAACGCCCCATTGTCAGAATGTCCTACAGTATGAACAGACAGCATTAGGGTGAGGGTAATTCAGTGCCTGAATAGCACACAAGTAATTTGCGGAAACTGACAAGGCTTCCCATCACTTATTTTATTTGTGTTAGCACTTGAAACCGGCCTGCACCAATTAGAAGACAGATGCTGGCAGTTGGGGAGGTTGAAATGTCTTTAGGAATGGGTCTGTAATTTTTAAAGACCTTACCGTTAAGAGCGGCAGCTTTGTTGGCCAGTTGCACATATCGCTTGTAGTCCTGTCGCAGTTCTCTGCCAGAGGCATTTCTCCAGCCCTGCCAGGCGAACAACAGCTCATTGTAGTCTCTGGACTCAGCCATGATCTTCTGGAGGTCTGAAACGAGAGAAACCAGAGATGGAGTCAAGACCAGAGCACGGTTTCCCAAAATTATCTTAAGACTAAGTTTATTGCAAGAACCTTCATAGGAGCATCATTAAATCTCAGAGATATTTCCCAAAACCCTCGTTATTACACTTAAACACTTGTAGAACAGCGTCATTAGATACATCTTTGCCTTTATGTAATTTTATACAGAGAAGATCTCCATTAAAAATAAAATCAAGTTTTGTCTGTGACCGCTGATAATTTCAGAACGAAGTTGACTACAAATACAAAGTTGCCAATGTCAAGACCTGGACCAACTATTTTTTTTAAATGTTCTTGCATCTTGACTACATGAGTTAAGACTATAGAAACTATGGTTTTGTCTGAGACCAAGACCCAGTGTATTGGGACCGGGACCAGGCAAGATCAAGACTCCATCTGATTCAAATCCCCTGGGAAAGTGGAATTCCTTATGAGTTAGTCATGTCACCTCGTCAAATTTTTCTCCAGATAGTTTTTATATTGGATGTAAATAAAATAAAAAATAATCACATTGACTAATAATACAAACCAGTTATATATATATATATATATATATATATAAAAACGACAGATGGACCTTTCAATTAGGTAAGTGTTTTAGGGCCCTGAACCAGGCATGGGATTGGGCAAATATATTGTGGGATCTTACCTGGGTCCAGTGGATGGCAGGTCCCATTGGCTCTGCACACCTCAGCCACACTGTACTTGGTGTCCATGTTGGCCAGCAAATTGTTGTACTAAGCAAAAAACAATGACCAACGGCATAAGAATTTGCAACTGCCCAATGCAGATTCAAGTTGTTAAATAGGCCTACTTATTAAATCGCTTTAGAATAATTTAATTAAAGGTCAATATAATATGTGATTTTTGCTCTTGTTTTGGTGTGTGAATAGGAGATTATTTGAAGGTCTTGTGTCAATAAAAGCATTCAGCTAATTCTTACCTCTTTCAGTTCCTCGTCGGGAAGTCCGGCCCTTTCAATGTCACCGAGTTTATTCAAGATACGCTTCAAGGCCCCATCCTGGAAGTCTGTGGTGTCATACTTGCGGGCTTCCTTTCCGTAGGTCAGTGTGTGGTTAGACATGTCCAAATTCTTCTGCAGCTGGAGACAGAGTAAACACACTTGTCAAAATTGGTTTGTCCAAGTGCAAGAAAAGATGCAGGTTGAGCTGTAGAATCAAGTGTGTTAGTGGTGGGCTAGAACAAAAGCCTGCTCATCCTGTAGCTCCTCTGAACCATGTTTCAGAAATACAGAGAGGAATTTGTGGGTTAGTTGCCTGTGTACAGTATAAATATGAGAGATGCTCCATTCAGACAACTGTTACCATGTTCTGCCTGTTCTTCTCATTGATATCGGTGTTGAAGGCCCATGATGCCTCAGTGTAGGCATTCCAGACCACTTCCGCAGTGCTGTTGTACTCCTCCAGGAAATTCTTCGCCTGCACCTCATCTGCAATCATGTCTAGGTATAGAAAGAAAGGTACAAGTAAAGTAGAATAGCTTTCATAGCTCAAGCTACAGTGGGGCAAAAAAGTATTTAGTCAGCCACCAATTGTGCAAGTTCTCCCACTTAAAAATATGAGAGGCCTGTAATCTAGCATTATTTAGGTACACTTCAACTATGCCAGACAAAATAAGAAAAAAAATCCAGAAAAATCACATTGTAGGATTTTTTATGAATTTATTTGCAAATTATGGTGGAAAATAAGTATTTGGTCACCTACAAACAAGATTTCTGGCTCTCACAGACCTGTAACAACTTCTTTAAGAGGCTCCTCTGTCCTCCACTCGTTACCTGTATTAATGTCACCTGTTTGAACTTGTTATCAGTATAAAAGACACCTGTCCACAACCGCAAACAGTCACACTCCAAACTCCACTATGGCCAAGACCAAAGAGCTGTCAAAGGACACCAGAAACAAAATTGTAAACCTGCACCAGGCTGGGAAGACTGAATCTGCAATAGGTAAGTAGCTTGGTTTGAAGAAATCAACTGTGGGAGCAATTATTAGGAAATAGAAGACATACAAGACCACTGATAATCTCCCTCGATCTGGGGCTCCACGCAAGATCTCACCCCGTGGGGTCAAAATGATCACAAGAACGGTGAGCAAAAATCCCAGAACCACACAGGGGGGACCTAGTGAATGACCTGCAGAGAGCTGGGACCAAAGTAACAAAGCCTACCATCAGTAACACACTACGCTGCCAGGGACTCAAATCCTGCTGTGCCAGACGTGTCCCCCTGCTTCAGCCAGTACATGTCCAGGCCCGTCTGAAGTTTGCTAGAGAGCATTTGGATGATCCAGAAGATTGGGAGAATGTCATATGGTCAGATGAAACCAAAATAGACCTTTTTGTAAAAACTCAACTCATCGTGTTTGGAGGACAAAGAATGCTGAGTTGCAGCCAAAGAACACCATACCTACTGTGAAGCATGGGGGTGGAAACATCATGCTTTGGGGCTGTTTTTCTGCAAAGGGACCCGGACGACTGATCCTTGTAAAGGAAAGAATGAATGGGGCCATGTATCGTGAGATTTTGAGTGAAAACCTCCTTCCATCAGCAAGGGCATTGAAGATGAAACATGGCTGGGTCTTTCAGCATGACAATGATCCCAAACACAACACCCGGGCAACGAAGGAGTGGCTTCGTAAGAAGTATTTCAAGGTCCTGGAATGGCCTAGCATGTCTCCAGATCTCAACCCCATAGAAAATCTTTGGAGGGAGTTGAAAGTCCATGTTGCCCAGCAACAGCCCCAAAACATCACTGTTCTAGAGGAGATCTGCGTGTAGGAATGGGCCAAAATACCAGCAACAGTGTGAAAACCTCGTGAAGACTTACAGAAAACGTTTGACCTCTGTCATTGCCAACAAAGGGTATATAACAAAGTATTGAGATAAGCAAGTTCATCTTTCAATGTCACCATACACAATTTAAGAGAGAAGTACATATATTTGTATTGATTTTTCCCATGTTTCAATGCACATTTATAACAATGAGTTCTAAATGTAATGTCCAAACAAGGGAAAAAAAAATACCCATCACTAATAATAATGATTACAACAATCACAAGAATTGCAGTCTACAATTTCATCAAATTTAAGTGGATTCAATCAACAAAGACATTCATGACCAACAATTAAGTGTTCATATTATCATTACAGATTTTTGTAATGCCATAATTAGTCAGAAAAGGAAGATTTAATGAAAAATGAACAAAATGAATTCATAAATACGTTTTTTTTTAAAGATTAACGTACAAACAGAACAAAAATTAATAGATTTAAGACGGGTTTTCCTGAATTTGTCCTGCAAATTCTAAGCTGAATTGGATATTTTCTTGTTTAAAGTGGATACATTATTTTTTTAAATCCATTTGCCAAAAGTAGGGGGACAGACATTCAATGCAAAAGAACCATGTTGAAAATTATTATTGAAATATCCATTATTTTATTGAAATATCATCCTCCTTCAGTTAAACCCGTTTGTTTACTGGCTCACCAATATCCTCGGGGTAGCCCTCTGGTATGGGTGGAACCCAGTTAAAGTCAGGCCAGCCCAAGGTCTCATTCATTGCTGCATTCTGTTCCTTCAACCATGTGATGATGGGACCAAAGTATTCCATCAGGGAGCTGGCGTCAATCTTGTTTGTCCCTACTGCTTCCTGGAGCACCTGTTCCCAGGGCTTGGATTCTCCGGATTTAAGGACTGTCCTGTAAAAGTCAACAGAGGCACTTAGTAAATTGTGCATGACACATTTCCCTATAACTTTGTATAGTTTAGCAAGTCTAGAGACAATGCTTGATGGTTGATTCAGGTAGGGGGGAAAATACCACAGTTCAAATTAGTCTAAAATGTGAAAAGATCAACTTATTTCTTAGGGTCACTAAGAGATTCAAAGGCCATATTTTGTGTTCCATCTCACTTGATCAGGTAACACCATAGTGTAGGTGACTAACAGTGTACATACTCTAAAATTTGTCCAGCCTCCTTGGACTGGTAGATGTCACATGTGTGCAGGGGTCCTGTCTGATTGGCTGCCTGACACAGCTTCTTGTGGAACTGGAACTGCAGAATGAAGCTCACAAAGTACCTGCAGGAGAGAAAAACGACTGTTAATCAAAGATGTTGTCAAATTGATTTTGATGGTGTTTGAGGATTGATTTTGTATTGATGTGTATTTGAAATATTAATATTCCCTCAGTGTCCTTTATTCTTTGTGTTTTTTTTGAGAAATGACTATCCATCGCCCATTATAATACTGCTGTATATGGATTTGAGAAAAAGTAGTGAGATGGTTTGAAAGAGAATTCTACCTGATGTATGGGGTGTTTCCTGGAATGTGATATTTGGCTCCAGCGTCCATGTGCTCCTCTGTGCGTTTGGTGGGTGGACATATACCCTGGTATTTTGTCCTTGAAAAGTGAACAAGGGAAGGCAAATTGACAGTGTTTTCTGAAACAGTGCATTTTATATAATGAAACTTATTTTGGATATTAACAATTTCCCTCATGTTAAATATTTTCGTGCCACTCACCTGAGGTGCCACCAGTCTGCGTTGTATCGCTCTGGGGGGGTGCGCCCACTAAACACACTCCATCTCCACTGGTCAATGAGATAGCCAAAGGGAAGGAAGGCCATCTTGTCCAGAGCCATCTTCAGCAGGTAGTTGATGTCACTCTCTAAAATCAACAAGCCAATTAACAAAACAAAAAAAATCACACACAAAAGAATAACCACAACAATAAGTAACTAAGCACCTTAGTTACTAACACGCTGACAAAACTGGACACGGGCACACTTTGATTTTGTTCACCCAAACCAGAAGCATTCAGGACACTCAGGTTGAAATATCAAAACAAACTGAACCAATTATATTCATTTGGGGACAGGTCAAAAACAATGAAACATTTATGGCAATTTAGCTAGCTAGCTTGCTGTTGCTAGCTAATTTGTCCCGGTATATAAACATTGGGTTGTTATTTTACCTGAAATGCACAAGGTTGACAGTTTTTACTCCAACAATTAATCCACAGATAAGACACTAATTCAGTTTACTGTTCTCTCCTTCCATCAGGCTTTCTTACTTTGGACTTTGTGGCGGTTGGCAACCAACTTCACAACATTACTACAACCAACCTGAGTGTGGACCTAAATTCCTCTTCCAATCACCCACGTGGGTATGTGCTCCTAAAAACCAATGAGGAGATGGGAGAGGCCGGACTTGCAGCGCATTGAGCGTCACAAATAGAACCAATTTCTATTTTACCGCCTGACCATGCAGACGCTCGCTAGGAGTGTGGGTGCAATGATTGAATAACATGCATGTGTACATTTATTTTGCAACACGAGCGGTGTGGCCAGCATGTAAGAAATTAACTAACTTACTCAGTTACATAATAACTTAAGCTACTTACTTATGAACTTTCTTACACTCCTAATGTGAGAGAGAAATGACGTATTTACCCGATTTCTTTGATATTAATAGTTAACAGATAAGACATTTCTGTTCTACTAATGCTGTGTCTTTATGGTCTCCACTCTAGCTCCCTGCAGCTAGTCTGGGTGTATAAGAAGCAGGATTCCTCTGTAAAGGTCAGGCTCAAAAGTGCAGGGTCAACCAGCCTCATTATTGAAGAGCACTCACTCTATTCACTTGTGTTTGTGACCTGCTTCTTATTAATACGTTTTGAATGAAGTAACATCCTGATAGGTGATTACCCTGGTCTCTCCTCATTATTCATTAGAATTTCTGTGACAAATTTTATTTACTTAGAAACACTACCGACTAACCACAAAAGGAAATTGTTTTATGAATTGTATTATACACTTCAAAACAAGGTAGCAAATAAATTGGAGCATACCGTTGTCATTGGTTGCGTTAGACAATAGGCCGATGCTGGCCAGATGCTTAGGTGTGGACACAGAGAGGGACATGACATCACCAATGGCCTCGTGGAAGCCTGGGTTAGCACCGCGGCGGAAGTTTATAGGTTGTTCCTTGTACTGCAGGTAATATTCAACATGGCCCATCTCGTGGTGCACTGTGAAAAGCTGCTGCATGTTGACTGTGGTGCACTGTTTGATCCTGAATGTGAGGAGACATCACATATGAAGACACCGGAACCTTCTTTTGCATCCCCTCTCTTTTCTCCACTCCTTGAGTTCATTTCCACTTGCTCACCTGAAGTCCTTTCTATTGTAGAAGTCCCAGGCAGATGCATGACACACCACCTCGCGACCTTCTGGCTTCTCAAACATAGACTTGTCCCAGAACTCTTGGGGCATTTTGATGAGGCCGAGGGAGGTGAAGAACTCCTCAGCCACCCGGAACATGTGAGTAGCATTCCAGTTCTATGAGGAAAATCGTTGTATTTCAGGTATATACGGCCAAGCTAATGTTAACAGACCTCCAATGGACGAACTTGGACTTTTACCTGAGTTAAAGTGATTAGGAATAATTTGGGTAAAGGGAGTTCAACTAGGCTAGATAAAAATAAAATCCCAAAGTTAAGAGTTTTTGGATGTAGTTTGATATACAGTAATGTAATTCCTTAACTTCCAACTAACAATTTCTCACAGTTCTACATGTAAACTGATCTACAGTAATAAAATCTCATATTTCACCAGCTTACTTTGGCCACCATTTCATCGGTCACGTCCACATTGGGTTTGCCGGGGAAGGGGATCATCATGCCATAGATGTTGTTCCAGGTTTGCGACCACATGTTTCCTGAGGAAATGAAGCCCAGGCACTTAGCATTAGCCAGAGGCTTGATACATCTATTGGTTGAGCCTTCCTAGTCACAGACACTGAGCAAATACCGCTATTGCATTATAGCTAGCAGGGGGGGGTTCCTGGCGCACGTTTCTGTTTATTGTCATGAATCTTGCCCTGGAGGCAGAACTGAGAGATTTCTGCTAGATGGGCTGGCTGCAATGTAAAAATTGTAAAAATTCATGAAAAAAGTGGATTTTTGGTCTTCATTTTAGGTTAGGGTTAGCACTAGCAGTGTGGTTAAGGTTAGGTTAAAAATCAGATTTTATGACTTTGTGGCTGTGCCAGCTAGTGACCACTCTGCAGAGCTGCCTCCAGGGCAGGATTCATGACAATAAATGCCAACCTACCCCCAGATCAGGGGTCAAGTAATAATGAAAAACTCAGGGCCCTAGCTAAAGCTAAGCTACGATGGAATGAGTTAGTTTGAAAAATGGCTGATAAATCAGTGACTGGACATCGTGCATTGGCTATAAGTTAACAGACTTGTAAAGGTAAACTCACCTAGCAGGTGAGCAGGGATAGGTCCTTTAAGATTGATGTATTTCGGTCCGTAATGGTCGTAGAGCTTGCGGCGCACAAAGGCGTGAAGATTCTGGTAGAGCGGTTGCACCTGTTTGTAAATAGCCTCCAGGTCATTCGCAAAAGTCTTTGACTTGTACAACGAACGCCAGTATGCTCCCGTGTCATCGAAACCTATAGAGGACATAACCATAATATTTATCAACAATGACATTTCACCTCGTCCACTTCTCCTCTTTCACTACAGCCATAACTTACAATACCTGTGAAACACTGTGTTAGAAATGGTGACATTCACAGTGATACACATATGTAAGGTGAACGTGACATTCTTACCATCAGCTTTATAGGCCTTGTTGCTAAGCTCCACAAACTTTGTATACTCTGCCCTGAGTGGCACACCCGATGCATTGTGCCAACCCTCCCAAGCATACAGCAGTGTCTTGTAGCTCCGTGAGTTGGCCATGATCTCTGTCAGCTCTGTGGAGCCAAAGTCAAACACCCTCAGTTAGAATACAGAAACTGCTAGAGCACGTAGGGGACTACTGGTTTTCCAAACGTTGCCAACGAAGAGAGAACAATAGTTGTAACTTTCCTAAAACAATGAGGCATTTAAGTGTTCAAATGACTTCCTGATCTCCTCTCCGTTTGACAGGTGGGTTACAGATACATTTAAGAGATTAGCCTTGAGTTATGATGACGCAACAGCGGCAGTGGCCAAAAAACACACATATGCCTTCAGAAAGTATTCACACACTTTTTGCACATTTTGTTGTGTTACAGCCTAAGTTAAAAATGGATTCAATTGAGATTGTGTGACTGGTCTACATTTTACACACACAACCCCAGAATGTCAATGTGGAAGTATTCATAAGTATTTCAAAAATTAAGTATTCAACCCCTTTGTTCGGGAGTAAAATTTGCTTAACAATTCACATAATAAGTTGCATGGACTCACTCTGTGTTCAATAATAGTGGTTAACATACTTGTTGAATGACTACCCCATCTCTGTACCCCACACATACAGATAATTGTAAGGTCTCTCAATCGACCAGGGAGGTTTTTTAATGCCTTCCAAAGAAGGGCACCGATTGGTAGATGTATAAAAATATATATATTTTACAAAGTCGACATTGAATTTCCCTTTGAGCATTGTGAAGATATTAAATAGGCTTTGGATTGTGTATCAATACACCCAGTCACTACAAAGATACAGGCATCCTTCCTAACTCAGTTGCCGGAGAGGAAGGAAACTGCTCAGGGATTTCACCATGAGGCCAATGGTGATTTTAAAACAGTTAAAGAGTTTAATGATTCTGATATGAGAACTGAGGATGGATCAACGACATTGTAAATACTCCACAATACTAACCTAAATGACAAAGTGGAAAGAAGGAAGCCTGTATAGAATATGAATATTCCATAACATGCATCGGTTTTGCAACAAGGCACTTAAGTAATGTGGCAAAGAAATGAACTTTTTGTCCTGAATTCAAAGTGTTATATTTGGGGCAAATCACTGAGTACCACTTT
Source organism: Oncorhynchus masou masou (assembly GCF_036934945.1). Lineage (NCBI taxonomy): Eukaryota > Metazoa > Chordata > Actinopteri > Salmoniformes > Salmonidae > Oncorhynchus > Oncorhynchus masou. Next base: position 58,899,923 of record NC_088229.1, on the reverse strand, counting down.
TCATATTTTCAAGCATGGTGGTGGCTGCATCATGTTATGGGTATGCTTGTCCTTAGGATCAAAATAAACAGAATACAGATAAGCACAGACTAAATCCTAGAGGAAAACCTGGTTCAGTCTGCTTTGACACTGGGAAACAAATTCACCTTTCAGCAGGACAATAATCTAAACCCCCAAGCCAAATCTACACTGGAGTTGCTTACCAAGACGACATTGAATGTTTGAGTGGCCAAGTTACAGTTTTGACTTAATCGTCTTGAAAAGCTATGGTAAGGCTTGAAAATGGCTTTCTAGCAATGATCAACAACAAACTTGACAGAGCTTGAAGAATTGTAAAATTAATAAATGGGCAAATATTGTACAATCCAGGTGTGCAAAGCTCTTAGTGACTTACCCAAAAGGTGTTTCTAACATGCACTATCTAATCATAGTGTTTTACTTTTTATGAATGTTAGATGTTTTCTTCCACTTTGACATTAAAATATTTTGTGTACTGTAGATTTCAATTTTCATCCCACTTTGTAGCACAAAATGTGGAAGAAGTCAAGGCACTGCATTTTACAGGCTGAGCATAGGAAGTGAAGGGTGAAGGTGAGGAAAGTTGAAGGCCACTGAATAAAATGAGTTTGGTGGGGGGGGGGAGCAATGATCCAATGGCTGGGGTCCCTGTTTGTTATTATAATACAACCTAAAGTGTTGTTTTGCGACACTCAACACCGGTCAGATTCTTTAGTTACCCAGGACCACCCAATGTTTACTTTAGTAGATTGTGAAATGAGGAATCATCTGGGGTGGAAGTGGACTCTCATTTTGGAGTGTAAACACATTAGCAGAAACCGTTTCCATGAACTGGGTTTGAAATGTATATTAGGGCGTCAAAATGTACACAGTGTAGCAGGCCTGTAAGAGAGTTTTTGTTGACGTTTGATTTACGTCCACTACACTGTATAACATTGCACTTACTGTAAGTAATTTGCAAAGGGGATTGTTTGGGTGCATTACTGAATGTTGCATTGGAAATGGCTCTCACACAATCTTCTCACACATCTACTGTCTTTTGGCAATCATGATAGTTCACAATTATTTTTTGGGCGGGCACAGCACACAAAGCACAGGCCAGGGTTTAAACCAACACGTAGATAATTGGGAATGACTGATGAAGTCGACGTGCTCTGCACTGTAGTCTGATGACCAGTAGCAGGACGTTTCAACGTTCCTAAAGAGCTGAAATTTAACCACTTCCCCCAGAGACCTCTTCAAAGTAATTGCCCTCATCCTGTTGCTTTTTCTAACTTGATATATTTACCGCTTCTCTTGTCTTTCTTATTTTGGACAACTATACCCCTCTTTGTTAATACGTTTCCCTACTTTAAAAACAAAAATGTTTTACTTTTTGTCTTAGAGATTCTCTGGTACTTTTGTAGTTCTGAAAGCAGCACTCACTAGCCAAAAGTATAGTCCGTCTGTCGCTATAATGACACCTTGTCTCATGCAAGCCATTGCTAATTGAGGTAAGACAGTAAATCTGCTCATAGATTATGCATGTAAGAACTACACATGGACACATTCGGCCCAAAGCGGGAGGTTTCTTAGTCGCCAAAGTACCAGAGCATGTCTTTAACTGTAATTACATGAAGACAGCCACTCACCTGGCTCAATAGACCAGCATTCATTAGTCTTTGGACACACTTTGGCGGTAGAGTATATTTCAGACATCTTGCTTAGTATGACGTTGTACTGGGGAAATAAGGAGATTGTGAAAAGACTCAATTACTCTGACTTCATTCAGACCTTGCTGACGCCGTCCTTCAACAGCTGAAATAAACGTATTATGTTTTATAACATCTGATACAGAGTCTGACATTTCAGTATCACATTATACACCACATCTGAGTCGGACTCATCTGATAAGATGTAGACAATAGGAGACTGACCTCATTTCTTTCTCCTGCAGGTAGGTTAGCCGCTCCCAGGATGTTGATCTTCTTGAGACGCCTCTGCAGAGTCGTGTTGAAGGTGGCCAACACAGTAGGAGAGAAGTTATCTTTGGCCTTCTTCCCCCAGGCTTCTATGAAGGCCTGCTTCATCCCATCAGATTCCACCTGTAGACACAGACCGGTGATCAGGTTATATAATCTAGCTGCCCAACAGCCCTCGCTTCACAGCATCCCGTAAGTAGCACACGTAACTAGTAGTCACAGTCCAAGGTGAAAATAGTACACACAGGTACCATTGACATCAAAACATATCAATGTCCCAAATGATTGGTTCAGAAAACGATTAATAACCCTACCAAAACGACTTGCCAGACTCAAGGAACCCATTAACTGTAGTTGCCCTTTTTATACAATGGCCAATCACAATCATTTTCCTACTGTATTTTTTTCTTATTCCCTACTTCTGGTCTAGTGTTGTTAGACTGATTGCACCAATCACAGGCAAAGGCCCACAGCATATTGAATGTTAATGTGGATGGTGGCAATTAGCTGTGGGGCCAGAAGGCCCTCATTCTGGTAACAGTTAAAGCACAGGGGTTGAGTGGGAGAACAAAGCTAGAGAACCCTGACCGCCGGATCAACAAATAATACATAAGTAGTGAAGACGACTACTGCACTGGGAAAGCACCATCGCTCACAGTTCAAGGATGGCATACACACATATTGTTCTCTTACTACTGAATTATAACGATGACAAAAATGGGTGACACTGGAAGGCAAGGCCGCTCAGAATGTCACACACAGTACATAACATGTTATCCTTTCAGTTCTGACACAGACTGAAGCACATTGAAGATGTATCAAAGGGTTGAGAAGCTCTAGCTAAGCCGCCTCAGCTTCCTGCTTCTGACAGCTGATTTTTACCAATACTGACAAAAACTAGACTGTCACAAACATATTAAATAGGGTTGTTTTTATTATCAGTTTAGGGTGTTTTTACAGTATAGTGAACTTCGCCTAATGCACACAGTCACACATGCTAAAATTACAATGTTTCCCTTACTGTGAATATGCCACCAGCTACAGTAGTTTGGGGTTTCTGAATAGTCTACCCAGTAGTCTATTATCACATTTGGGGAAAACAAAGCCACTCCTTTCCCTCTTGTTTGTTCCTAAACTGAGTAGACGGACCTTAGGTAACTTGCCTTTGTGTACTTTTGGGTGCTCTCAATGCATTGTTAATTTAACCCATTTGGGTACCCTTGTTTTTTTTGTGCTATTAAAAACAAATCACCTATTGCCTTTCTCACTTTGTTTTCCTACAGGGAATCTGTCTACATCCACTGTGTTAGGGGTTGAAGAAGGTCCAGTAGTTGTGTTCTTAACCACAGAACAGAGCCACTGTCAGGACACTGACTACACTGGGGCTGTCTGCAGTCACAGCCCAGGACATAGACATCCTGTCAGGAAAGTAGCTTCTGTTACTGTGATGTTTTCATTGAGTTCCAGCTTAGCTGATGTGTATCTAACACCACTGATTAACAATGGGCTGAACGGAAAACTGGTAACAGTGTTGAGGCCTTAACTCTGACCTTTCTCCTCCCTATTTTTCTCCTCTGTCTCTTAACCTCGGTTTTGCTATACCACACCCAACTACAGTGGGGCAAAAAAGTATTAAGTCAGCTACCAATTGTGCAAGTTCTCCCACTTAAAGAGATGAGAGGCCTGTAATTATCATAGATATGACAGACAAAATGAGAAAAGAAAAATCCAGAAAATCACATTGTAGGATTTTTAATGAATTTATTTGCAAATTATGGTGGAAAATAAGTATTTGGTCACCTACAAACAAGCAAGATTTCTGGCTCTTCTTTAAGAGGCTCCTCTGTCCTCCACTCGTTACCTGTATTAATAGCACCTGTTTGAACTTGTTATCAGTATAAAAGACAGCTGTCCACAACCTCAAACAGTCACACTCCAAACTCCACCATGGCTAAGACCAAAGAGCTGTCAAAGGACACCAGAAACAAAATTGTAGACCTGCACCATGCTGGGAAGACTGAATCTGCATTAAGTAAGCAGCTTGGTTTGAAGAAATCAACTGTGGGAGCAATTATTAGGAAATGGAAGACATACAAGACCACTGATAATCTCCCTCGATCTGGGGCTCCACGCAAGATCTCACCCCGTGGGGTCAAAATGATCACAAGAACGGTGAGCAAAAATACCAGAACATGGGGGACCTAGTGAATAACCTGCAGAGAGCTGGGACCAAAGTAACAAAGCCAACCATCAGTAACACATTACGCCAACAGGGACTCAAATCCTGCAGTGCCAGACGTGTCCCCCTGCTTAAGCCAGTACATGTCCTGGCCCTTCTGAAGTTTGCTAGAGAGAATTTGGATGATCCAGAAGATTGGGAGAATGTCATATGATCAGATGAAACCAAAAATATAAATTTTTGGTAAAAACTCACCTCATCGTGTTTGGAGGACAAAGAATGCTGAGTTGCATCCAAAGAACACCATACCTACTGTGAAACATGGGGTGGAAACATCCTGCTTTGGGGCTGTTTTTTTGCAAAGGGACCAGGACGACTGATCTGTGTAAAGGAAAGAATGGGGCCATGTATCGTGAGATTGAGTGAAAACCTCCTTCCATCAGCAAGAGCATTGAAGATGAAACGTGGCTGGGTCTTTCAGCATGACAATGATCCCAAACACACCGCCTGGGCAACGAAGGAGTGGCTTCGTAAGAAGCATTTCAAGGTCCTGGAGTGGCCTAGCCAGTCTCCAGATCTCAACCCCATAGAAAATCTTTGGAGGGAGTTGAAAGTCCGTGTTGCCCAGCAACAGTCCCAAAACATCACTGCTCTATAGGAGCTCTACATGGAGGAATGGGCCAAAATACCAGCAACAGTGTGTGAAAACCTTGTGAAGACTTACAGAAAACGTTTGACCTCTGTCATTGCCAACAAAGGGTATATAAAGTATTGAGATAAACTTTTGTTATTGACCAAATACTTATTTTCCACCATAATTTGCAAATCAATTAATTAAAAATCCTACAATGTGATTTTCTTTCTCATTTTGTCTGTCATAGTTGAAGTGTACCTATGATGAAAATTACAAGCCTCATCATCTTTAAGTGGGAGAACTTGCACAATTGGTGGCTGACTAAATACTTGTTTGCCCCACTGTATATTTCTATTTTTTTCTATAGGATAATAAAGATAAGGTGAAAAGCTGTTGACTGCCCTCCTCTCTCTCTCAAGGCCATTGAATGTGTTCACTCGCTTATGAAAGTTGGCCTCTAATTCGAAGGCCCTGACTGTATAGTGTATCCAGCAAACAGGGGATGTCCTAAGGCAATTCGGCGACGTTTCCACCAGGTACCTTAACGGTTTTGGCACTACGTTATCCCTCTGACACTGAGAACGTTTTAAGAACATTGCATAAGGGTTCCAAGGAAATGTTATGAAAGGGATCTTTGTCTAGTTCCCTGTAAGTTCCCAGGATGACATAGAGGACTGTGTCAGGACCTTTTTGTAGGACATTCTCAGGAAGTTTACATTTTACTGTCCTTGGGACGTCGCGTGAAGTTGGGAACGTTCTCTGGGGGACCTTTTTTCTAGTTCCCTTTGACATTTGAAGACGTTTTTTAGGACGTTCTTGGGACGTTGTATCATGGTCCTCTGGAGGTTTTGTCTAATTCCTTGTGTGTCCCTTGGACATCCCTTAGGATGTTTTTAGGACAGTCTTGTTACGTTGTGTTATTGTCTCAAAGCTCCCCTGATTGTCCCAAACCATTATAAGTAAAGTAAAAATGGTATCAGGGTTGTAAGGTACTACGCTGTTCAGCTAAAAATAGTGTAAAGATATTGAAGCAATGACAATATAATTGATTACATTTGAAATAATCACTTAGTCAGTACTATGTACCCCAATATGATATGCTGATCTGCTGTGCCACAAAGTCCTACCTATATTAAATAATTGCACTTAACAAAAGAATGCCATCTGCACTGCTATTTAAATGATCAGTTCATCTGACTATTCTCTCATTGACTTATTTCAACAATGATGGTGGGCCATATTCTTTATTAAATGTTAATCCTGAATCACTATGTAAATATAATAGTTTGTATTCCGTGTATTTTTAACATAGCCGAGATTTACTTTTAAGTGCAAAGTGTAGGAATTGGCCGATAGGTGAAATCAGTCATTGATATCAGTCATTGATACAGATGGTGTAGCAGCCAAGAGGTTGTGAGGACGTCACAACACCATGGATTTGGACCTGCTTTGACAGCCGTGGGTGCACACGCTTCATGTACTTTCTGGGTAGTTGATATTCCATCGGCGTTTCAAAGTAACTGATGGTTGCCCAAAACCAGCGGTGCTCTTTGAGAGTTTCGTTTTCAGAGCCTAATTGAGATTTGTCCGAAGGCTTAATATATCCCCCGTTTGATCCTTTGCTCTCCTCGGCTAATTTGCACTGAGATTGAATAATGTGTTCTGAGACTGCGAGGTTATCATAGGTGTGTGCATGCGTGCGTCCCTACGTGTGTCTACATAGAGATGAGGGGGGGGATATCTACCCAAATTCAACTACCTAACACGCTTTACTATGGAACAGTACAGGAGTAGATTTCGCCTCAGATTCTGCACATCAGCCTAATCCACTAGGACAAAGCTCATGTCTGAGACAAGGACTGGGACAAAGATGAACTCAGTGACGCGGTAATCCCAGCCCAAGTTGAATGGAATGTTGGGGTTAACTCTTCAGTACATCCCCCGCCAGTCAATGTGACGGTCATGCCAATTCAGTGTCGGGGCCTGTGGGGAGGAGACTCGGAGAGAGACCTGGCAGGCTCCCCTCTGCCTGCCAGATCTTATAGAACGCAAAGCCCCTGATTCCCTTTGATCCCATCTTTGATGTGTAAGGAAGAATAGCGCTCATAACTGGCAACCTACCAGTCAGACCAGAGCTTGCTTTTCTTTCACCTCACATCCTCGGCTCGCTGTTGGATAGAGGAAAGCAGCAGGCATTGTGTAAGTTGACACTGGTGACACGGGCTGGGTTCCGGAGAGGTTACACCTGTTGTGGCCAACATGGGGTGGAGCCATCGTTCCATTCTAAGCCTGGCTAGTGGAGGAAAACCCTGTTGAGACAGCCGTCTGGCTAGGGAGAATAACTTTGAGGCATAGACACTCAACGCCTGGTGTTGTGTGTGTGCTTTTGTCTCTCAGCGCTACATAAAAGTGCCTCACACCTCTGCAGTTTCATTGATCCCTCCAAATGCCTGTGTGGCTCTACTTTCTCATTTTTCAGTCTCCAGCAAACATAACCAGCCCATACGATTATGCAAATGTTCTCCTGCTATCATATGGTGAGACGGGAGGAGCAGTAAAAGATAAGCTGGTGGCAGTAGCATGCAAATGTCTCATTACTCCACTCTGAAAAGTCCCATTTAAACCGCACTACAGTCTTTTATTGTTTATCTTTGGAAATCCATGTTATAAAATGTCAAGTGCATCAACCTGTGAAATTGCATTTTGTACAATGCTTGGAAAATAAGCAGGCTTCTGAACTTAATAAAAATAACTTGGCCAATCCCCCCCCCCCAGGCTGTCTGGCTGGTGTTGGTTAGCTAGGAGAGGCAGGAAGTAGAATATCCAATACATGGTTTTTATTTTAAAGGGATAGTTCACCCACATTACAAAATGACTTGTTGGTTTCCTTACCCTGTAAGCAGTCCATGTACAAGGTATGACAGCAATCCATCCATTGGTTTAGCTTCCCTGGCAGTGGCTGGAACTGTGGCACAAATCCCCTTCAAGCCATAGGACTGATATTAGGATTTTTTTGCGCATAATGTTTAAATAATCTTTGAGTGACATTGGTAAGCTTCACAATACAAAGGAGATCATTTCGGATTATTTGGACATGATGCACGAAACATTTAAATATCAGTCTGATTACTTGAATGGGATTTGGTCCACAAATGCTAAACATTAGCATTTGGAAGCAATGCCAGGGAAACTAGACCAAATCATGGTTTTCGGTCATTCCTTGTCCATAGACTGCTTACAGAGTAAGGAAGCCAATATCTAATTTGGGTGAACCATCCCTTTAAAGCTCTTGGAGCAAGTGCAGGTATTTACTAAAGGTTCAATTCATCCAACAAGATGCTGGACCAGGCTCAAAGTAAAGTAATGAAACTGATAGAAACTAGTCAAAAGAAGATGACTGATCGATTGTCAGGCTGGGACTAGCCCTAGGACTCACAGCAGAGACAGACGGACATTTTGAATTCAATCTCTCAAAGGCCTACACCTGAGCATTTATACTTTCCAGCCACTGGAAACAGTTGGGTTAATAAGACAATGTTTTAAAAAGTTATTCCTTTCCATTTTATTCACTTGTAAGAAAGCCTGTCCCTTTAAGAGTGACTGTTGTCACAGCTAACGGTGTTAATTAGCCTTACTCCCAAATTCAGTTTGCCACCTGTGGTTATGCAGAGAATCTCTGGTTTGCTAACATTATTATATTATCTGTTTTATCCTTTACTGTGTGTGAATGCAAGAACTGTGAGTACATCATTTGTTTCCTGACGAAGTTGTCAATGTTTTAGTCATATTTTCATCATTGTACAGAATTGTATGCTAACTAAGAAACAACTGTTCGCCACATTTTGACTGTTATTAGACGAGTTGGAGCCATGTGTATTTTTGAGTCACTGGATTGTTATCTCAGAGGATAAATGTTCTCTTGTTTGTCATTGCTAAATAAAGTAGATGTGCCTTTTATAGGCAAGTCAACCCCGTTTTCATGATTTCTGGTAGCTCATCAAAATCACGTTTTTGGACTCATACAGCAGTTTTGAGCAGTTTTTAACTAGGTAGAATGCTATTGGAAATGAATGTTGAAAGTTCTATTCTAAAACATGCTGTAAGTTAAATGATACTGTTGCTGCTTCCCATTGACAATAACTTTTGATAAATAGCCCAGTGTCAAAACACCGTTGTGAAGTGTCTGAATCAATAACCGTTTGTGAGATCTTAAACATAAAATGTACTACATACACGTGCCACAATAGTAATCATATTTATTTTTACGAGCACCTTAATATGCATATGCACCACTCATATTGATTAGGGGGAAAATCAAGTTATATGCGCTGTTGAAATTAACAATTCAACAACCACATGGAACTGGAAATATTGTGTATCACTCGTTAGAGGACAACATGCCGAAGACAACCAGCATGTATGACAAAATCTAAAGGGTAAAAAAATGATATTGATCTGTTTTAAGCAATCGATTTTATGTCATTAATCACTATAAAACGTACATACTTAACATCACTGACCAGAGGTAAAAAGGATGTGGTCAAAACATGAGGTTATGTAACGTAGTAACACGTACTGTCCAAATAAATCAACATTTCAATTTAGGCGGATTGTGTACACACGTCTCACCAGTTTAACCATTCACAGAGTTAAAACATACTCTTCATGCACAATTTTAACCAGGCGCTCTAGAAAGAGCTCCCATAGTGAGCGTGCAGCAAGCCTGTTCAGTCGTCCTGCTTACTTTATTAGAACCCATAGTATTCTATTCATTGTTATTTCAGACCACAATTGGATACATACAGCTTTATTGGACAATCTCACAGCTAAATATTGCACAGAAACCTGCACATTTATGTTCAACTGTAATCAAGGTTAAAGACCAGCAAACTGAAGAACAGCCCCTCTCCTGTGTCTCCAGAGCACAATCTCCATATATTTGCCTACTCCCACCAGTGATGGTTCCCTGAGGTTCTCACACACCATCGTAATATTGGAGGGATTCCAGGCTGCAAGTTAATTTGCAGTGTGACCAACTGAGAAATCCTATCAGATTTTGGATCCAGTCCTAATGGACTCCTATGCGATTCTAACCTATAGAATTGTATTTTATAGGATTCCAATCATTATAATCCAATATAAATCTGATAGCATTTTCTATAGGATTTTTTTGACTAGGGTTGAGCCATGGGATAAGTTAAGCAAATTTAAAGTGTTTTCTTCAATGTTCAGGAACGATTTAGTTTAGATTATAGGTATAACCTACTCAACCAAAATGAATGTTTGGTGAGGTGACCAAGCAATATCAACATGTGTAATGCGACTAGTGAGGAAGCACAGTTAGCTTTCACAGTTACTCACAACAAAACATGGCCATAGTGGTTAGTTTTGGACTGAAGAGGCCAACAACTAAGTAATTAAACAACTGTCAACATTTAATTCAAACACCTCTGTGTGCTGAGTGGGGGGAAGGGTCCTACCTTTTTCTCTGCGTTGTGGGGCGTAATGTTGGTTTGGTATGTCCAGCTTGCCTCTTGGTTTTGGTAGATGACCAGCTCAGCGGCGGTATTGTAGGCAGTGACAAAGTCGTTGGCCCCGGCCTCTGTTGCAGGGAAGGTCCCTGGCCCCCACTCGGGCGGCAGGACAAAATGACAGAGTCCCAAGAGTGGCAGTAGCACCACCACCGCTCCCCAAAGCATTCTGGCCATTCCGACCCTAGAGAGAAGTAGAGAAGGCTAAAAATACACTTGTTGCTGTGAGAGTAGAGTAACTAACACCTTCCCTGGGTTTTTCTCATCCAAGTCTCCCTCCTGCTTCTCTTCTCCTACTGCCTCTGTCGGTTCCTTAAATGCTGAGCCGCCACAGCCGGCTCCTTTTTAAGTGGCTAGCAGTCTAACCCAGCCCACACTTTTCTGCAGCCTTCCCCTTTCCACTTTCCAGCACTGCCTGCCTGCACACTTACTTTACTAACAGTGGGGGAGAGTGGGGTAAGTTAGGCCAAAGGGTTAGTTGAGCCACCCCTTGGGAAGATCTCAATCACATACTCCTCGCATGCTCTCGCCTTGTCTCCTTCTCAAAACCCATTGGAGGAGAAGGTCAGAGGGAAGGGACCTCTGGTGCTCTCACCCAATGGGTTTTGAGAAGGAGACAAGGAGAGAGGATGCGAGGAGTATGGAATTGAGATCTTCCCCTACTTTCTAGGAAACCATACACATGTTTTCATGTGATATTTAGGAAGAGGTCATCATGTAATGGAGTCTGTGAAGGAAGAAACCACATGGAAAAATGTGTTATAGGTTTCATGATGCTTGTATCTAAACCAAAGTATATAGATCGTTTTAAGATTGTTTTATACATCTGTTGGGGGTCTCTATAAGCTACAATAAACCTAGGATGAAAGTGTGTCCTTGTGGCTGTGTGGGCAAATATAGTCAAAATGTTTGCATTGGGGTTGAGCCATTGGCCACCATACCCCATACAAATGATGAGTACATTGTCAGTTTTATGCAGTTATTTTAGTATTTTTTGATTTCTGCATATGAACACAATCATGCCCCTTAAAAAATAAAAAGTAAAACAAGCAGGGATCTAGCCCCCCTTGAGCTTCTTGAGAGCGGCCAAGGAAGAATTCCATTTGAGCATCAGCAAGGGGTGAAAAAATGTGACTGAATGACACTGAAGAGGTACATTGATAACAAAAGAGCCAATGTTCCTGTGTGAAAGAGAAGCTATGACAGAGTAGCAGAGGCACACAAGATCTCATCTGATGACATGGAGTCTGAGCTTGCTGAACATATCAAGAATCTTGCAAACCAGTATCATGCGTAGCCTCAAATGCTGAGAACTCACAAATTGGCACATCGAAACAAAATCCCTGTCCCAGACAACTGGTCAAGAAATGGAAAATGAACAGAGGGCTCTATATCTGAAGGTAAGCATACATACCACATCCCCGTTCCATGAATTCAACCTTGACCAACCAGCACATTCACCCACTTACCCCAAGGTGGCTTAACTTTAGCCTGACGACTCCCAGTAAATTCTTCCCCTGCTCTTTCATTTGCTCCATACTGAAGTCTGAGAGTGCCATAATTGAACTAGTTTGTGGTCACGAGGGGCATTGTAAAAAAGAAAGTCATCAGTAATTGGATCATCTCTAAGCAATAGAAGAATCAAAGCCAATGATTCATTTTTTAACTGCCAATTTACCCATGTGTGTTCCCGCTCTGGCCCAAAACATTGGTTTCTGGACCAATCAGACAGCCCAAATGTGTTCATGTTCCAGAGATACTCAGATCCAGACTTATTACGGAGAAGAAACTAACGTCTGTGGGCGTGGCGTAGCGTTTGGCCAGAGCAAGGAATCTGGGTAGCCAGGCAAGCTAACTTACTCTGTCCCTATGCTCAATTTACTCCATACCCGGTGGGCAATGTTTTCAGATTTTTCAGATTATTTCCAGGGATACATAATAGCATGAAATACACTGAACTAAAATATTAATACAACATGTAAAGTGTTGGTAACATGTTTCATGAGTTGTGGGGCGACGCGCAATTGGCCTAGTGTCATTCCAGGTTAGGGAGGGCTTGACCGGTAGGGATGTCCTTGTCTCATCACGCACCAGCGACTCCTGTGGCGGGCCGGGCGCAGTGCGAGCTAACCAAGGTTGCCAGGTGCACGGTGTTTCCTCCGACACTTTGGTGCGGCTGGCTTCCGGGTTGGATGCGCACTGTGTTAAGAAGCAGTACGGCTTGGTTGGGTTGTTTATCGGAGGACACATGACTTTCAACCTTCGTCTCTCCCGAGCCCGTACAGGAGTTGTAGCGATGAGACAAGATAGTAGCTACCAAAACAATTGGATACCACGAAATTGGGGAGAAAAAGTGTAAAAAAAAAAAATAGAATAATAAAAAAAAAAAAGCTTATTTCTCTCAAATGTTGTACACAAACTTGTTTACATCACTGTTAGTGAACATTTCTCTTTTGCCAAGATAATCCATCCACCTGATAAGGTGTGGCATACCAAGAAGCTGATTAAACACAGGTGCAACTTGTGCTGGGGACAATAAGGCCACTCTAAGTTTTGTCTACCATAAGTAGCCTCTAAAATAATTTTAGAGAATTTGGCCTTGTGGCCTCAGACCACGTTTAACCACGCTATCCCAGGACCTCCACATCCGGCTTCTTCACCTGTGGGATCATCTGAGGCCAGCCACCCGGACAGCTGATGAAACTGTGAGTTTGCACAACTGAATAATTTCTGCACAAACTGTCTCAAGGAGGCTCATCTGCATGCTTGTCATCCTCACCAGGGTCTTGACCTGACTACAGTTTGGCGTCGCAACCGACATCAGTTGGAAAATGCTCACCTTCGATGGCCACTGGCACACTGGAGAAGTGTGCTCTTCATGGATGAATCCCTGTTTTAACTGTACCGAGCAGTATGGCGTTGTGTGGGCGAGTGGTTTGCTTATGTCAACGTTGTGAACAGAGTGCCCCATAGTGGCGGTGGGGTTGTGGCATGGGCAGGCATAAGCTACGGACAATGAACACAATTGCATTTTATCGATGGCAATTTGAATTCAGAGCGATACCATGACTAGATCTTGAGGCCCATTGTCATGCCGTTCATCCACCGCCATCACCTCATGTTTCAGCATGATAATGCACGGCCACACGTCGCAAGGATATGTACACAGCTCATGGAAGCTGAGCATGTCCCAATTCTTCCATGGCTTGCATACTCACCGGACATGTCACCCATAGAGCATGTTTGGGTTGCTCTGGATCAACATGTATGACAGTTCCAGTTCCCACCAAAATTCAGCAACTTCGCACAGCCATTGAAGATGAGTGGGACAACATCTCACAGGCCACAATCAACAGCCTGATGAACTCTATGAGAAGGAGATGTCGTGCTGCATGAGGCAAATGGTGGTCACACTGACTGGTTACTGACTGGTTTTCTGATCCACTCCCCTACCTTTAAAAAAAAGTATCTGTGACCAACAGATGCATATCTGTATTCCCAGTCATGTGAAATCCATAGTTAGGGGCTTAATGCGTTTATTTCCATTGAATGATTTCCTTATATGAAGTGTAACTTAGTAAAGTCTTTGAAATTGTTGCATGTTCATTTATATTTGTGTTCAGTGTACTTGTTCGCAGTTTTGGGGAAGCTACTATGAAAACCTAGTTGGCCAATTACCTCACACTGGAAGAATGTATGCTACACTAAAGCCACCCTTAAGAAATATGTAGTTTACATAAAAACCTCTACGGGATCGGTGTCACCCCCCCTCTTATATGGGCAGAAAGCATAAATTCTTGTTAAACTAACTGCACTGTCCAATTTACAGTAGCTATTACAATGAAAAAATACCATGCTATTGTTTGAGGAGAGTGCACAACAAAGCACTTCTAACTGCTACTGGTTTGCAACATTCACCTCTGAAGGTAAATAATGTACAGTCGTGGCCAAAACTTGAGAATGACACAAATATTCATTTTCACAAAGTCTGCTGCCTCGGTTTGTATGATGGAAATTTGCATATACTCCAGAATGTTATGAAGAGTGATCAGATCCCTATTTGCCATGCAAATGAACTGAATCACCCAAAAAACATTTCCACTGCATTTCAGCCCTGCCACAAAAGGACCAGCCGACATCATGTCAGTGATTCTCTCCTTAACACAGGTGTGAGTGTTGACGAGGACAAGGCTGGAAATCACTCTGTTATGCTGATTGAGTTCGAATAACAGACTGGAAGCTTCGAAAGGAGGGTGGTGCTTGGAAGCATTGTTCTTCCTCTATCAAACATGGTTACCTCCAAGGAAACACGTGCTGTCATCATTGCTTTGCACAAAAATGGCTTCAAAGGCAAGGATATTGCTGCCAGTAAGATTGCACCTAAATCAACCATTTATCGGATCATCAAGAACTTCAAGGAGAGCGGTTCAATTGTTGTGAAGAAGGCTTTAGGTCGCCCAAGAAAGTCCAGCAAGCGCCAGGACCGTCTCCTAAAGTTGATTCAGCTGCAGGATCCGGAAACCACCAGTACAGAGCTTGCTCAGGAATGGCAGCAGGCAGGTGTGAGTGCATCTGCACGCACAGTGAGGCGAAGACTTTTGGAGGATGGCCTGGTGTCAAGTAGGGCAGCAAAGAAGCCACTTCTTTCCAGAAAAAACATCAGGGACAGACTGATATCCTGCAAAAGCTACAGGGAATGGACTGCTGAGGACTGGGGTAAAGTCATTTTCTCTGATGAATCCCCTTTCCGATTGTTTGGGGCATCCGGAAAAAAGCTTGTCCGGAGAAGACAAGGTGAGCGCCACCATCAGTCCTGTGTCATGCCAACAGTAAAGCATCCTGAGACCATTCATGAGCTTCTCAGCCAGGGAGTGAGCTCACTCCCAATTTTGCCTAAGAACACAGCCATGAATAAAGAATGGTACCAACACATCCTCCGAGAGCATCTTCTCCCAACCATCCAGGAACAGTTTGGTGACAAAAAAATGCATGATGGAGCACCTTGCCATAAGGGAAAAGTGATAACTAAATTTCTCGGGGAACAAAACTTTGATATTTTGGGTCCATGGCCAGGAAACTCCCCAGACCTTAATCTCACTGAGAACTTGTGGTCAATCCTCAAGAGGCGGGTGGATAAACAAAAAAAAAAACAATTCTGACAAACTCCAAGCATTGATTATGCAAGAATGGGCTGCCATCAGTCAGGATGTGGCCCAGAAGTTAATTGACAGCATGCCAGGGCGGATTGCAGAGGTCTTGAAAAATAAGGGTCAACACTGCAAATATTGACTCTGCATCAACTTCATGTTATTGTCAATAAAAGCCTTTGACACTTATGAAATGCTTGTAATTATACTTCAGTATTCCATAGTAACATCTGACAAAAATACCTAAAAAGACACTGAACCGGCAAACTTTGGAAATTAATATTTGTGTCATTCTCAAAACTTTTGGCCACGACTGTACTTACATTCAGTAATCTTTGTCATCCTGTGGGTCCCAGAGATAAAATGTAGCTTAGTTTTGTTTGATAAAACCCATTTTATATTCAAATATTGGAACTGGGTTCAACAGTTTGAACCTCTGTGGTGAAAGGTGACAGAGGTAGAGTGATGTTAGTCAGACCATGAGACATCCCGAAAATCGGTCTTCTCACAAACAATTTGGCCTACACAATATTATGAGCCCTCAATGGAAAGATGAGACTCTCATGAGCACGATGGTGCTCTCCGTTTTGGTCTACAACAAGCGTCTTGGGACACGTCTGAAGTTTGTACAGCCGATCTGCCAACATCTGTCTGTATAGTAGCGTCCGAACAGTGGCCTACACACTAATATGACCCCTCTGTGGAAAGGTGAGACTACAAATACCGACATCTCGGTTTTGCTCTAAGATGCCCACAGGCCTCACAAGACTCGTCTGAAGTTCCCGTGACACCAGTTGAAAAAATGTATGGAAGTATATATGAAGACTGTTTAGTGACAAAAATAAGGGGTTAAATAAATGTAAAAAAAAAAAAAAAAAGGTTTCCTTTCTAATATCTGACAGATATAGGACAGACACTCCAGAACAAACTTCATTTAGATTTCTTTGGAACAACTACATGTTGTTCCAAAGCCAAAACCAAAAAAAATTGAATTCAAGATGTCTTAATTCAGATTCATAAAGCTAAATGGTCTTTGGTATGACCTTCATAAAACAATTCCATATAGCTCAGTAGAACCCCCCCCCCTATCTATCTATCTATCTATCTATCTATCTATCTATCTATCTATCTATCTATCTATCTATCTATCTATCTATCTATCTATCTATCTATCTATCTATCTATCTATCTATCTATAAAACTGTCCATTTTATATAAATTGACAGTTATGATGGAAGCCTGGAGGGTTTTTTTCTAGGCATGAAGACACAGGTATTTCAACAAATCAGGGCGATAACTGGCTACACTGATAACTCGACCTTGGTTCCCAAGTTTGTAAACCATCTTTGGAATAGTGTCGCCATCATTTTTTAATTGAGGAAGTGATATGATATTTTAGCGGTCCGCAGTTTAAGACGTCCTAAAAGCCCCCCAACCTTCAGATGTGAGCTCAACAGCTCATTTGAACTTCATATACATTTTCAGGCTATGAATGAGAAAGTGAACTTGTCATTTCCAAGCGTTTAGCTCAGTTGTGTACTGCTTTGTGGTCTATTAACAGCAAGGGTTGCATTAAATAGGCGCAATATTTGTTTTATGATGCATTTGGCGATGTTCAATTCATTCGCACACAAAATGTATAAACAAAAGCATACGCTGAGAAAGTTGATACACGTAGGCCCCAGTCAGGGCTTTATGGTAGAGTGGGCAGACGGAAGCCACTCCTCACTAAAAGGTAAATGACAGTCTGCTTGGAGTTTGCCAAAAGGCACCTAAAGGACTTTCAGACCATGAGAAACATGATTATCTGGTCTGGTCTAAATGCCATGCGTCACATCTGGAGGAAACCTGGCACCATCCCTACGGTGAAGCATGGTGATGGCAGCATGATGCTGTGGGGATGTTTTTCAGAGGCAGGGACTGGGAGACTCGTCAGGGTTGAGGGAAAGATGAACAGAGCACAGAGAGATCCTTAATTAAAATCTGCTCCAGATTGCTCAGGACCTCAGACTGGGGCGAAGGTTCACCTTCTAACAGGACAATGACCTTAAGCACACAGCCAAGACAATGCAGGAGTGGCTTCAGGACAAGTCTCTGACTCTCCTTGAGTGGCCTAGCCTGAGCCCGGACTTGAACCCGATTGAACATCTCTGGAGAGACCTGAAAGTAACTGTGCAGCAGCGCTCCCCATCCTACCGGACAGAGCTTGAAAGTATCTGCAGAGAAGAATAGGAGGAACTCCCCAAATACAAGTGTGCCAAGCTAAGAATACTTGAGGCTGTAATCGCTGCCAAGGTGCTTCAACAAAGTACTGAGCAAAGAGTCTGAATACTGAATACTGTATGTAAATGTGATATTTCAGTTTACATTTTTTTATACATTTGCAAAATATTCTAAAAACCTGATTTTGCTTTGTCATTATGGGGTATTGTGTGTAGATTGGGGGGGGACAATTTCATCCATTTTAGAATAATGCTGTATGTAACGTAACAAAATGTGGAAAAGTCAAGGGTTCTGAATACTTTCCGGATGCACTGTCTGTTTCAAGTGAGAATTCGGCAGGTCTGATACCAAAGAAGAAGTGTAAAGTTGGCAAGAATTTCCTGTGTTTTATTTTCATTTTGCAAAAATAGTGTGCAGTTCCAGTAGTTAGCTATACCACTACATGGCAGAAAAGTTATTCACAACAGAAAACACAACCAAGATTTGACTTTAAACTACCACCAAGCTACAGAAAAATGTAATTCAATTACTAGTTGAACTACATGAAGTTCACTACTCCTCAACACTGTTAGAACGAATACTATATTTCCCTTGGCGTAGTGTTGCTGAATGTAAAAAAAAATGGCTCAACATACCCCACTCTCCCCCATCTCTTTTTCGTTTTATCTATCCCTTTCCACCCCCTCTTTTCTTCTCTCCCTCCCACCCTTCTTTCTGTCTCTCTCTTTCTTTATTCAACTCTTCCTGGTTTGTCAGCAATAGTAATGATTGGAATGGAAAGCACTCACTCCTTTGCCCAAAGCCAAATCCTGCACCACTGCTGTTGCAGATAGCTCAATAACCTACTGCACAGCGAGCTCGAGGTCTGTAAGGCACTCCACACACTTCTCTCTCTCTTTATCTCTTCTGCTTCCTCTTTCTCTCTACAGTAAGCTGGGGATGGGGAAAGAGAGAAAGGAGAGGGGAGCAGAGGAAGGGGAAAGAGAGAGGGAAGAAAGCAGTGGAGGCTCTTGAGAGGAGGAAGGGGTCTACAGTAGCCTCAACAGCACTGTGTAGGGCAGCAACATGGTATAGCCGGAGGACAGCTAGTTTCCGTCCTCCTCTGGGTACATTGACTTCAATACAAAACCTAGGAGGCTCATGGTTCTCACCCTCTTCCATAGACTTACACAGTAATTATGACAACTTCCGGAGGATGCCCTCTAACCTAGCAGAGCTCTTGCAGCATGAACTGACATGTTATCCACCTAAACAAAGAATCAGAGAATGAATCTAGTACTGAAAGCATAAGCTACATCTAGCTAGCACTGCAGTGCATAAATTATGGTGAGTAGTTGACTCAAAGTGAGAGAAAGACAATAGTTCAACAGTTTTGAACAAATTAATTTCTTCAAAAATTAAGGAGAAGCAAGAGAGAGAGCTATATTTTCTATTTCACTTTCACTTACTTAGCAAATGCATCTAGCTAGTTTAGCCTACTCAAACAGAGAGGGATGGTATATTACCTAGCTGGCTATGGCTATCCAAAATGTGAACTCTTCCAAGTCAAGGTAAGCTTTTGGTTTGATTAATTAATTGCCAACAAGGCCCATCTGTGTAACTGATAAACTGCTTCCTAACTGTACACTGCACTGCATGATTGCAGTGGGTTTACTAACACGTTAGTTGTAGTAGCTATATTGACTTAACATTAGCTAATACGGTGACAAACATGTAGGCTTGGTGTAGTGGTTATGATATGAAGATTTGGTCTGGAAAGTTTTTTTCGCCTGGTCACAGACAGCTGATGTTGTGCACTGAACTCCACAAGTGAAGGGAAAAGGTGAGAGGAGGAGAGAGCATAGATGTTGATAGTCGAATCGGATGATACTCATGATCAGAACAAACTGTGTTTTAACAGGCTTAAAATAGATGTTGGCAAAATACCTCCCTGCATGTTCTCACTGCAAAGAAAGTTGTAGATTAGGAGAAGCGCCAAGGGTCGGGTGTGTATGTGCGCTCCTCTGTGTCTGTGTGTCCTCAACTTTCCCTACCCTTGCTCCACCTGTTAGATATTATGCACATTGTTAGCTTGATACATCAAATCAAATTGTTTTGGTCACATGCAATACCATCTGCTAACCATGTGTGAGTGTAGTGAAACGCTTGTGCTTCTAGTTCGAACAGTGCAGTAATATCTAACAAGTCATTTAACAATTCCACAACAACTACCTAATACACACAAATCTGTAAAGGGATGGAATAATAATATATAAATATATGGATGAGTGATGACCGAGTGGCATAGGCAAGATGCAATAGATGGAAGTAAAATACAGTATATACATGTGAGATGAGTGATGCAAGATATGTAAACATTATAAAAGTGGCATTATTAAAGTAACTAGTGACCTATTTTTTCAAGTGGCCAATGATTTCAAGTCTGTATGTAGGCAGCAGCCTCTGTGTTAGTGATGGCTGTTAAACAGTCTGATGGCCTTGAGATAGAAGCTATTTTTCAGTCTCTCTCAGGCCCCAGCTTTGATGCATGTGACCTGGACTTCTGGATGGTAGCGGGGTGAACAGGCAGTGGCTTGGGTGGTTGTTGTCCTTGAGGATCTTTTTGGCCTTCCAGTGACAACGGGTGCTGTAGATATCCTGGAGGGCAGGTAGTTTGCCCCCTGTGATGCATTGCGCAGATCGCACCACCCTCTGGAGAGCCCTGCGGTTGTGGGCGGTGCAGTTGCCGTACCAGGCAGTGATACAGCCCGACAGAATGCTCTCAATTGTGTATCTGTAAAAGTTGCACCTTCTTCACCACACTGTTTATGTGGATGGACCAATTCAGTTTGTCCGTGATGTGTACGCCGAGGAACTTAAAACCTTCCACTTTCTCCACTGCTGTCCCGTCGATGTGAATATGGGGTGGTGCTCCCTCTGCTGTTTCCTGAAGTCCACTATCATCTCCTTTGTTTTGTTGACATTGAGTGAGAGGTTGTTTTTCTGACACCACACTCCGAGTCCCCTCATCACCTCCCTATAGGCTGTCTAGTCGTTGTTGGTGATCAAGCCTACTACTGTTGTGTCGTCTGCAAACTTGATGATTGCGTTGGAGGCGTGCATGGCCACGCAGTCATGGGTGAACAGGGAGTACCGGAGGGGGCTGAGCACGCACCCTTGTGGAGCCTCAATGTTGAGGATCAGCGAAGTGGAGATTGTTTCCTACCTTCACCACCTGGGGGCGGCAACATGAGGAAGTCCAGGTCCCAATTGCACAGGGCGGGGTTGAGACCCAGGGCCTCAAGCTTAATGATGAGCTTGGAGGGTACTATGGTGTTGAATGCTGAGCTGTCGTCAATGAACAGCATTCTTACATAGGTATTCCTCTTGAACAATGGTGGCCATCTTGAAGCATGTGGGGACAGCAGACTGGGATAGGGAGAGATTGAATATGTCTGTAAACACACCAGCCAGCTGGTCTGCGCATGCTCTGAGGACGTGGCTAGCGAGGCTTAACACATTTAAATGTCTTACTCACGTCGGCCACTGAGAAGGAGATCCCGCAGTCCTTGGTAGAGGGCCGCGTCGGTGGCACCGCATTATCCTCAAAGCAGGCAAAGTAGGTGTTTCGTTTGTCTGGAAGCAAGACGTCGGTGTCCATGACATGGCTGGTTTTCTTTTTGTAGTCTGCAATTGCCTGTAGACCCTGCCTCAAACACGTCTCGTGTCTAAGCCTTTGAATTGCGACGTTGATAGCCATGTCCTTGCCATGTGATTTATCATGGAAGCAGGCTGCAGCAATCTAAATGATCAAACCCGAAAACATGCGAAGAAAAGGGATCAGGTGAAATGATGAAGCGATATAGAGATAAATACAGCTTCACTCTATCCAATCAAAACAACGGGATCAATGTACGGTTGAGTTATTTATACCGCACATGTCTGACTCAAAGACAGTACAGTATGGTTTAACAACCCTGTGACTGACTGACATGAGAAAGATGCTTGCTGACACTCAAAAATTACTTTTTTTCCCGATCACAGATAATTCCAAATAATACTCTGACCATAATCATATCTAGAGAATTGCCCATATCAGTTACGATACTTGTTTTGTCCGACTACTCGGCACACGCTATATGAAAGCAAACTGTGTTTAATTCCGCCATTTCTGTTGAAAAACATTTCTTAAATGGAAGCAAACGGATCGAAACAGGGATAAACATACCTGAATAGAAACTCTCCTTTGCAGCTGTTGGACTAATGATTACACCCTATATCAGCTAAATGCAGGCAAGAGTGTGCAAGGCAGTATTGAATGTGTCAATGTCTGTCACCTTGATTACTCAAATTTCTCTCAACCTGTGCACCTACGTTATAAACTTTCATTCATAGGCTAGGTTGTAGCAACCTCATGATGGGTATAGGGAACATTAGAGTATCATGTAGTAGCCTAAACCTATTGATTTTACATTGAGCTGGGTGAATGGAATATGAATGACACTCATCCAACATGCTGTAATAGATATAAGGCCATACTCGTAAAAAAATAATCGTCCTCCATTATTTTAAACGGTACCAACCGCCACTGGAAGAGAGAAGGGGGAAACGCAGACAAGAGAGAGAAACCCAGACAAAAATATACCACAATTTGGGGGATTTTCACAAAATGTCATCCATAGATTGGTCCTTTGGAGGAAGGATTGTTGACATACTGTATGTTTCACATTTGTATCTTGAAACATCATTGAGAAATGATTGATCAAAGTTGTCATATTTATGACATTTTGACCTTACCCAGGCCTCCCGTTTCATCTGTAGGTGCTACAAAGCAAACGTTGGTGTCATGTAAAGCTTTACTGCATATCTTAAATAATTATCAAAATATCAACATTTTGATTTGGCTAAATGTTGAATATATTGTTGAACATACACTGAACAGAATATAAACACAACATGCAACAATTTCTAAGAGTTTACTGAGTTACAGTTCATATAAGGAAATCAGTCAATTTAAATCAATTAATTCGGCCTTAATCTATGGATTTCACATGACTGGGAATATGGGTATGCATCTGTTGGTACCGGGTACCTTAATAAAAAGGTAGGGGCGTGGATCAGAAAACCAGTCAGTATCTGGTGTGACCACCATTTGCCTCATGTAGTGCAACACATCTCCTTCTTGATCAGGCTGTTGATTGTGGCCCTTTAGTGGAATGTTGTCCCATTCCTCTTCAATGGCTGTGCAAAGTTGCTGGATATTGGCAGGAATTGGCAGGAAGCTGTCGTACAAGTCGATCCAGAGATGCTCAATGTCTGGTGAGTATGCAGGTCATGGAAGAACTGGGACATTTTCAGCTTCCAAGAATTATGTCCAGATCCTTGCGACGTGGGGATGTGTATTATTATGCTGAATGAAACTTGACGCAATGGCAGCGGATGAATGACACAACAATGGTCCTCAGGATCTCGTCACGGTATCACTGTGCATTCAAATTGCCATCAATAAAATTGAATTGTGTTTGTTGTCCATAGCTTATGCCTGCCTGCCCATACCATAACCCCACCGCCACCATGGAGCACTCTGTTCACAACGTTGACATCAGCAAACCGCTCGCCCACACAATGTCATACACGCTGTCTGCCATCTGCCCGGTACAGTTGAAACCGGGATTCATCTGTGAAGAGCACACTTCTCCAGTGTGCCAGTGGCCATTGAAGGTGAGCATTTCACACTGAAGACTGTTACGACGCTTAACTGTAGTCAGGTCAAGACCCTGGCGAGGACGACGAGCACGCAGATGAGCTTCCCTGAGACTGTCTGCACAAACATTCTTTGGTTGTGCAAACCCAGTTTCATCAGCTGTCCGGTTGGCTGGTCTCAGACAAGCCTGCAGGTGAGGAAGCCAGATGTGGAGGTCCTGGGCTGGCGTGGTTACACATGGTCTGCGGTTCTGAAGTTTGGACATACTGCCATATTCTCTAAAATGTTGTTGGAGGCGGGTTATGGTAGAGAAATTAACATTACATTCTCTGGCAACAGCTGTGGTGGACATTCCTGCAGTCAACATGCCAATTACACACGCCCTCAAAACTTGAGACAGCTGTGGCATTGTGTTGTGTGATAAAACTGCACATTTTAGAGTGGCCTTATAGTCCCCAGCACAAGCATGATCATTACGTGTGTAATGATCATGCTGTTTCATCAGCTTCTTGATATGCCACACATGTCAGATGGATGAATTATCTTGACAAAGGAGAAATGCTCACTAAAATGAATGTAAACAAATTTGTGCACAACATTTGAGAGAAATAAGCTTTTCACAGAACCTCATCCCTCCCTATATAGGAGGAAGTAGCTTGGACAAACCTCTATGCATCGATATACAGTGAGTAATGGTGTTTTCTTCATGACATGAGCAAGGAGATGGTGCTTATCTTTGCGATTTGATAGCATTTGGTCTCATGTGGCCGCTAATTCGTTTAGTGGAGCAATCAATATTGATAGTAGCTATTATGTGTTATGCAGTTCACAAGATTCTGGAACCTTCCATTACATGTTTAGCTAGGAACGCATTCAATTTAACATACAGACTGGTCTGGAGTAGTGTGCTTGTATAGCTACAATTGCTGTTCTGCTCTGAGCTAACCAGAGTATCGCAAGCTCATTAGTGCACGCTGTTGCAAGGAGTCAGACTATTAGCATACATGTTAACGTTATCTTTCAGTCATGCTAGTCATCTTATCTGCTGCAGTAGGTTTAGGCCCTGTGTTTATTAGCCATGTTAAATCACATGTCATATATTACACATAGGTAGTCCCTACCTTTCGGGTCCATCTTGTAGTTTCCAGTGACAGCATAGTGACAACTATTCTACTATGTGCTATTGTACTGTATACTAATTGTAGTGATCGCTTCATTCAAGTATCATGTTTTAGCACCTGTTATTAATTCATCTTCTGTTGCATGTTGTTATCATGTCTTTCACACTGGTTCTATCATGTTATGCTGCAACTCTTAATGCTGTGGTGGTACTTGCACATTCACTAGTATATATATTCTGCTTTAAGAGTTAATGTATTGTGTGTTTATGGTGTATCATTGTGATTTATGCATTGGTTGGTACAATCAATTTTATTGTCTGGTTGATCCCATATTGCTCCCTTACAGGATCAACAGGCATTCTTTCAGTTGTCAATGAATTACTTCTGTCATCTTCATTCTCGCTGCAGTGCTCATGAAGCAACAGGTTAGGCATATTTTAGGAGTGTACTATTTGTAGGATAGTCGTAGCCACTCACACGAGTCATCGTGCATGCTTGTTCATTGTGCGTATGCAGGCACCTAATACCCTGACACAGCTCCCTCTGCTAGTCATTTGTGTAGCTGCGCGTGCTTCATATCTACCACCATCGTGCTGGCCCAAATAATGTGGGCTGCTACGTGCCCTGTCCAGCAGTCAAGCAGCGTGATATTTTGTGATACTCGGAGGGCGATATTTTGTGATACTCGGAGGGCGTTAGTCGATTGCCGGCTAAACATTCCCTGGTCTTTCATCGTTTTAGCACATATTTCACAGAAGTACATCTCATTTTAAAATTATTACTACTACCAACCCTAATCATTTTTTTGTTATCATCTTGGAAAGCTGGCGCAGTGTGATGACCAATCAAGGCTCGCTATAGCTTCCAGCCGTGTTGGATTGGCTTTTGATACTATAATTTACCTAGCATGCCATAGGCTTGCTACACACCCACATGACAATCAGATGTTGGCGATCAAGAGTTTATCGCCCTTAATGGAAACCTCTGTTATGAGCTTATTTCAGACACTCTAATATGCAGGCATATTTCAGTATCAATGGGGTCTACCTATTCTTGGCTAGCAGGTCATCATCTATATTCTCTCATGGTTTACCGGCATATACGCTCAGGTAGACTCTATATTGTAGGCCTAGGTTTGAGATTATCATGTTACTCTCACTGTGCATGCTCGTGCATGCTGCAGAAGCCTCGGCTACTGCTGAGTGTATCAGGTATATTAGGCAAATTAGATAATACAGGTGGTTTTGGGAGTGTTGTTAGTATACTGTACTTTTTTATGCTCTGTGATGCTATGTCATTAGCTCATGCGACACATAGTGTTTACACACAGGCCTAGTAGACAGTCATGTAATGGTAGAATGACCTTCACTGGTCTATTGAGCACTCCTACCTGGCGATGAGTTTACCTGCCAGTACCATGCCTCTTTAAGTGTGCTATGATGGTGTCAGCCGTGGTCAATGGTCTACATGTTGCCATCTTCGCTGGCTACATGATATAAAGTACATTGCATATAGCTACAGGTGGTTGGCTGGGTCACATTGCTTAAGGTTTTTGTTAGATATGTTTTTTTTTAATGTAAACCCACCAGATGATGACTCATTTAGTTTCAGTGGGAACACCCGGTGGTGCGTCTCCAGGGCACCTGGGTTAGTACTGCTTACGGTTGCTCGTTAGGTCAAATATTCTCCATCTACCAAGATGACAGCTCATCTTGCCTCAAGCGAGGGTACCCGGCGGTTTGTCATATGAGAAATATAAGAAACACGTTGCACAGCTCACGCCACACATGGTTAATATTCATACATAGTATACAGTCTTGTGATGGTAGGATGACTTTAGCTGGTCTATTTGATAATATTGAAGCAGCGCTTTCTGCCGTAGCTACATACAGTCCATTCGGGAAAGTATTCAGACCCATTTACTATTTCCATATTTTGTTATGTTACAGCTTTACTCTAAAATATATTAAAATAAATGTATTTCCTCATCAATCTACACACAATACCCCATAATGACAAAGTGAAAAACATTTTTAGAAATGTTTGCAAATGTATTAAAGACAAAACACAGAAATACCTTGTTTACATAAGTATTCAGACTCTTGAGACTCAAAATTGAGATCAGGTGCATCCTGTTTCCATTGATCATCCTTGAGATGTTTCTACAACTTGACTGAAGTCCACCTGTGGTAAATTCAATTGATTGGAAAGGCACACACCTGTCTATATAAGATCCCACAGTTGACGGGGCATGTCAGAGCAAACACCAAGCCATGAGGTTGAAGGAATATGACTGTAGAGCTCCAAGGCGGGAATGTGTTGAGGCATAGACCTTGGGAAGGGTACCAAAACATTTCAGCAGTATTGAAGGTTCCCAACGAACAGCGGCCTCCATCATTCTTAAATGGAAGAAGTTTGGAACCACCAAGACTCTTTTTTTAGAGCTGGCCGCCTGGCTATACTGAGCAATCTGGGGAGAATGGCCTTGGTCAGGGAGGTAACCAAAAACCTGATGGTCACTCTGACAGAGCTCCAGAGTTCCTCTGTGGAGGTGGCTTCCGTCTGGCCACTCTACCATAAAGGCCTGATTGGTGGAGTGCTGCAGCGATGGTTGTCCTTCTGGATGGTTCTCCCATCTCCACAGAGGAACTCTGGAGCTCTGCCAGAGTGACCATCGGATTCTTAGTCACCTCCCTGACCAAAGCCAATCGCCCCCGATTACTCAGTTTGGCCCAAGTGGCTAGCTCTAGGAAGACTATCTAGGGGATTCCAAACTTCCTCCATTTAAGAATGATGGAGGCCACTGTGTTCTTGGGGACCTTCAATGCTGCAGAAATGTTTTGCTACCCTTCCCAAGGTCAGTTCCTCAACACAATTCTGTCTCGGAGCTCTACGGACAATTCCTTCAACCTCATGGCTTGGTTTTTGCACTGACATGCACCGTCAACTGTGGGACCTTAAATAGAGAGGTGTGTACCTTTCCAAATCATGTCCAATCAATTGAATGTACCACAGGTGGACTCCAATCAAGTTGTCGAAACATCTCAAGGATGATAAAAGGAAACAGGATGCACCTGAGTTAAATTTCAAGTCACATAGCAAAGGGTCTGAATACTTTCCAAATGCACTGTACATCACCAAGATTTACATTATTAATTTCTTAATAAATGGTTAAACCTATTTCTACGTGGTGTTTCCTTTCTGAAACCAGCTACTCTTTCTGGCGTCTAGCAAAATGAAGGCAGTTATTTACAATTAACAACATATTACATTTCACAACAGATTTCACAGCACATTGTGTTCCCTCAGGCCACTACTCGGATGTTATCATGTGTATATTTGCCTGTGTCTATACCCCTGTGTTTGTGTGGGTGTTTCTTCACAGTCCCAGCTGTTCCATAAGGTGTATTTTCATATTTTTTTATATATTTTTTTTAATTTTACTGCTGGCATGAGTTACTTGATGTGGAATAGAGTTCCATGTAGTCATGGCTCTATGAAGTACTATGTACCTCCCATAGGCTGTTCTGGATTTGGGAACTGTGGACAGACCTCTGGTGGCATGTCTTGTGGAGTATGCATGGGTGTCTGGGCTGTGTGATAGTAGTTTAAGCAGACAGCTTGGTTCATTCAACATGGCAATACTTCCCACAAATACAAATAGGGAAGAAGTCAATTTCTCCTCTACTTCGAGCCAGGATAGATTGACATGTATATTATGAATGTTAACTCTCGTGTACTGCCCTGTTCTGAGACAATTGTAATATTCCTAAATCCCTCTTTGTGACACCTGATCACACGACTTGACAGTAGTCCAAGTGTGACAAAACTGAGGACCTGCCTGTAGGATCTGCCTTGTTCATAGCGTTCTTAAGAAGGTAGAGCAGCACTTTATTATGGACAGACCTCATCCCATTTTAGCTACTGTTGCATCAATTTGTTTTGACCATGATAGTTTACAATCCAGGTTTAATCCAATCATTCAGGTTCTGTTTAAGGGATTGGCATACATATATGTAGTTTATCGCTCTCACTGCTTGTATGCAATTGTATGTATTGATGCTTTGCTTGGACAGTGAGCTAAACTGAAGGAGCAGAGGCTATATCACAAGACTTGAATTATTCATTTGTGGATAAATGGTTAAACATTTCTATGTGGTGTTTCCTTTCTGAAGTATTGTAAGATGACACGTGTCTGCAACTAGTCAGCCTCAACCACCTTTAGATTTTTCTTGAAGGTAGGGTTACTTTGAAAAATGTATTGTTATATCATGAACATTTGCAAACCCCCTGCACTTGGGAAACATAACCCCCTGCAGGACTTTCACTGCATCAAATACCCTAGGTACAGACTCCTAATTATCCTTTGTAACGGATGTGAAACGGCTAGCTTAGTCACTTGCTCTGAGACCTTGAAGTAGTA
This sequence comes from Oncorhynchus masou masou, assembly GCF_036934945.1. Lineage (NCBI taxonomy): Eukaryota > Metazoa > Chordata > Actinopteri > Salmoniformes > Salmonidae > Oncorhynchus > Oncorhynchus masou. The sequence goes on along the minus strand of NC_088229.1, from coordinate 58,871,003 downwards.
GTTCCCCTTGCTCTGCAAGGGCCGCGGCTTTTGTGGAGCGATGGGTAACGATGCTTCGGAGGGTGACTGTTGTTGATGTGTGCAGAGGGTCCCTGGTTTGCGCCCGGGTATGGGCGAGGGGACGGTCTAAAATAATACTTACACCTCTGAAGACTCTAACCACGTCCATGCCAGTCGGAAGAACTTAAGTGTTTTATCTCTGAACCCGCAAAAGTTGGTTTCTCCACCTGCTGGATAAGGGGAACCATGCGGTGTTAACAACACTCGGTGGAGACTAGAGATCCTGACTGCCAATGTGTCCAGCCTGAGACATGCCATTAAGTTATCCTGACACTCACACCTCACCTCTCCCTTTCTCACAGCCCCAATCAATGAGAGAAGAAATAGACAAGATGATGGTGTACACATAGTTGGATTACTTCAAGGAGCGAAAAATGTATATTTTAATAACAAAGCATTTTCTACATTCAAACTGACCCCTGCAACTGGGCAAGGACATTTTATGAGACTCCTGTTTATAGTACCTAACCTGTAACTACCAGTATAATGAATACAAATTCATGATATTCGCACACCTATTTCATGTAACGTATTTCAGAATGCTAAGAACCATCATAAAACAACAACCAACCCTGATTTCTTGGTTGGACTTTTGCCCCCCAAAACAAATGTGGCCTCACTTTTCGTGCGGCTTAGATTTGTCCTCCTTGCCGGCATTAATGTGTAGGTCCCTTACTGCCCACTATTAAAACAGAAAAGACCATCATTACATTACCAAATTAACAGGACTCAAATATTCAACGTTAGCTACCACCAATGTGCAAGTTGTAAAAGTAAACATTGAACTTATGGATAGTTCATTCTGTCTTGCTCGACGAACGCCCCTTTCCGGGGCAGTCGCTGGAGGAGTGCTCTGCTGTAGCTGCTGCTATTGTTGTTGGAATAGTTGAGTTACTTGTGTCATCAGCCTTCCGTTCATATCAGCCACTGTGTTGTAGTCCGGCATTTAAATCAGAATGGCCACGAATTGTTGGATGGAAATCCATGCCCTCGTTTGGTGATGCATCGTTCCCTCGCACTAAAATAATCATGGCAGGCCCGCGGGTCCCACAAACCTATTGTATCAATAAAAAAATAGAGTCAATATTGCCGCTTGTCTCCTTTGTTGTATTTTACCAGGCTTCGTTGGTGGAACAATAGATAGTTTGGTAGCTAGCTACCTAATGTTAGCTAGCTACCAAACTATATATTGTTCCACCAATGTTGGGTAGCTAACGTTCACCAACTAACATTTGGTAGCTAGCTAACTTTGCTTGCCAGCAAAGGTTGTGCGCGATGACGTAGTGCACATAAAAATACCTTTTGTGGTTAAATTCCCATGTACCAAAAAAAAAAAAGTTAAATGGGTTTCAGTCGCATTTTAAACTCTACTGATGGTTTTCACACAAAACAATGTGCATTATATAGCGAGTGTGCCTCTCTTGTACTGGCACGTGCGCTCTAGCCAACAGCGCTATGTGCACGTATAGCCTACACGATGAGAGTACCATAACCAAAGATAGGGAAAATTGCAGGAAAGAGACGTTTTGTTTAATGGCATTATCATAAAACATTTTCCACTGAAAACATTTTTTTGCATCCATTTGCAATTCATTTGCTCTGCGCATTTTGAAATGATTTCCTTGCAATGATTTTAGTTTTTCTATCAATACTTTGGGGTTTGTCACACCCTGACCATAGTTTGCTTTGTATGTTTCTATGTTTTGTTTGGTCAGGGTGTGTGATATGAGTGGACATTCTATGTTTCATGTCTAGTTTGTCTAGTTCTATGTTTGGCCTGATATGGTTCTCAATCAGAGGCAGGTGTGAGTCATTGTCTCTGATTGGGAACCATATTTAGGTAGCCTGTTTGGTGTTGGGTTTTGTGGGTGATTGTTCCTGTTCCTTTGTTAGTTTGCACCAGTTTAGGCTGGTTTGGTTTTCACGTTACGTTTATTGGTTTTGTATTGATTCGTGTTTCCTTTGTTTTATTAAACATTAATCTAAATAGCCACGCCGCATTTTGGTCCGACTCTCATTCACATAAAGAAAGCCGTTACAGGGTTTGTTTTGCTTTCAACATTATTATTTTTGTTTTGAGGCTATACAGTGTTTGTTTCCATTTACTTTTATAACCAACATTGGAGTCAACCAAGATTATATTTGGGGTTCTGATGGGGCACGACAGTTGAACTAAACTCATGAGGCATTTACGTTATATTCTTCAAGAATCAATGGGTACATTCATTTATACGTTTAAAAAATTGATGTAGCAACTAAGGATTGCCCTTTTAACAGGCAGCGACCTGTTACAACAGAATAACTATGTCGCCCTTTGAACATTATCCATTAGCCTCCCGCCGCCCGAAAATGATTCTGTCCACTGTTTTGCGAATGTTCAACGAAATCATTGGGCTTTTTAGATGTGGTCACCCTAATTCCGCTGGTGGAAACATTGCTACTGCAACATGTTAACACCATCTTTTCACATGTGAGGAGAATAACAATGATTCCACATGTGAAAGTGAGATTTTCATGTGAATGTTTTTCACATGTAAAACTGCATATCCGATTTATACACGTGAAACTGCAATTCACATGTGAGGTGAAAACATGTTATTAACCTTACATGTGAAAATATTGCTTCACTTGTCAAATTTAAAGGTGCTACACACAGGATATATTTTAGATTTTTGCATTGATGTTTCAGAAATATATCTGCTGTAATAGTGGAATGATTTTGTTTCACAGGGAGATTTGTTTTTAATGCAAATCTCCCCCTCCCCTGTACACCCTTTCCTGTAACATGTGGAGTCTAGTGCTTGAGCCTTTCGGTTTTGGTCCACCAGCTTTTTGTTAGTGAAAAGATATTTCACAGCGATTTCAGATGTTACAATGAGTCCCTACACTTTTCAACTAACTACAAAAATCTCTGAAACTGGAAACACTTATCTCCCTCACTAGCTTTAAGCACCAGCTGTCAGAGCAGCTCACAGATTACTGCACCTGTACATAGCCCATCTATAATTTAGCCCAAACAACCCCTCACCCTACTGTATTTATTTATTTATTTATTTATTTTGCTCCTTTGCACCCCATTATTTTTATTTCTACTTTGCACATTCTTCCACTGCAAATCTACCATTCCAGTGTTTTACTTGCTATATTGTATTTACTTTGCCACCATGGCCTTTTTTTTGCCTTTACCTCCCTTATCTCACCTCATTTGCTCACATTGCATGTAGACTTATTTTTGTACTGTATTATTGACTGTATGTTTGTTTTACTCCATGTGTATCTCTGTGTTGTTGTATATGTCGAACTGCCTTGCTTTATCTTAAAGGTTAAATATAATATACAGAGGGTACCGGTACATAGTCACCAGTTAGTCGAGGTAATTGAGGTAATATGTACATGTAGGTAGAGTTACTAAAGTGACTATGCATAGATAATAACAGAAAGCAGCAGCGGCAATGCAAATACTCTGAGTAGCCATTTGATTAAATGTTCAGGAGTCTTATGGCTTGGGGGTAGAAGCTGTTTAGAAGCCTCTTGGACCACTGGTGTTGATGTCAGCCATGACCAACCTTTCAAAGCACTTCATGGCTACAGACGGGAGTGCTGCGGGTTGGTAGTCATTTAGGCAGGTTACCTTAGTGTTCTTGGGCACAGGGACTATGGTGGTCTGCTTAAAACATGTTGGTATTACAGACTCGGAAAAGGAGAGGTTGAAAATGTCAGCGAAGACACTTGCCAGCTGGTCAGCGCACCCTGTGGCCTTGTGAATATTAACCTGTTTAAAAGTCTTACTCACATCGGCTGCATAGTCACTTTAGTAACTCTACCTACATGTACATATTACCTCAATTACCTCGACTAACTGGTGACTATGTACCGGTACCCTCTGTATATTATATTTAACCTTTAAGATAAAGCAAGGCAGTTCGACATATACAACAACACAGAGTTACACATGGAGTAAAACAAACATACAGTCAATAATACAGTACAAAAATAAGTCAGTGCAGCCTGTGCTCTCATGCATGTTTCAGTGTTATTTGCCTCGAGTGAGCATAGAAGTTGTTTAGCTCGTCTGGTAGGCACGTGTCACTGGGCCGCTCTCGGCCGTGCTACTTCCCTTTGTAGTCTGTAATGGTTTGCAAGCCCTGACACATTCAACGAGCGACGGAGCCAGTGTAGTACCATTCGATCTTCGTCCTGTATTGACGCTTTCCTGTTTGATGGTTTGTTGGAGGGCATAGTGAGATTTCTTATAAGATTCCAGGTTAGAGTCCCGCTCCTTGAAAGCGGCAGCTAGAGCCTTTAGCTCAGTGTGGATGTTGCCTATAGTCCATGGCTTCTGGTTGGGGTATGTACGTACAGTCTTTGTGGGGACGACATCATAGATGCACTTATTGATGAAGCCAATGACTGATATGGTGTACTCCTCAATGCCATCGGAAGAATCCTGGAACATATTCCAGTCTTTTCTAGCAAAACAGTCCTGTAGCTTAGCTTCTGCTTCATCTGACCACTTTTTTTATTGACCGAGTCACTGGTGCTTCCTGCTTTAATTTTTACATGTAAGCGGGAATCAGGAGGATAGAATTATGGTCAGTTTTGCCAAATGAAGGGAAAGGGAGAGCTTTGTACGCATCTCTGTGTGTGGAGTAAAGGTGGTCTAGAGATTTTTTCCCATCTTGTTGCACATTTAGCATGCTGATAGAAATTTGGTAAAACAGATTTATGTTTCCCTGCATTAAAATGTCCGGCCACTAGGAGTGCCGCCTCTGGATATCCTGTTTGCTTATGGTGGAATATAGCTCATTGAGTGCGGTCATAGTGCCAGCATCGGTTTGTGGTGGTTTGTAAGACAGCAACGAAAAATACAGGTGAAATCTCTAGGTAGATAGTGTGGTCTACAGCTTATCATCAGATACTCTACCTCAGGCGAGCAAAATCTTGAGACTTTCTTAGATATTGTGCACCAGCTATTGTTTACAAATATACATAGTCCGCCACCCCTTGTCTTACCAGACGTTGCTGTTCTATCCTGCCGATACAGCGTATAACCAGCCAGCTGTATGTTGATAATGTTGTCATTCAGCCACGACTTCGTGAAGCATAAGATATTACAGTTTTTAATGTCCGGTTGGTAGTTTAATCTTCCTCGTAGCTCGTCAATTTTATTTTCCAATGATTGCATGTTAGCTAGTAGAACGGAAGGCAGTGGGGGTTTATTCAATTGCCTACAAGTTCTCAGAAGGCAGCCCGACCTCCGCCCTCTTTTTCTTCTCTTCACGCAAATGACAGAGATTTGGGCCTGTTCCCGGGAAAGCAATATGTCCTTCACATTGGGCTCGTCAGACTCGTTAAAGGAAAAAAAAAAGCTTCTGCCAGTTCGTGGTGAGTAATCGCTGTTCTAATGTCCAAAAGTTATTTTCGGTCATAATGACAGAGCGATATTCACATGACAACACAGCCACAAAGTCGGAACAACTTTGACAACAGATGCCGCTCCATCAGGAGAAATCAAGAGGCGAATATCACAGCCAATCACAACACTGGTGGGTAAGTAATACTGTGAAACGTTCATTCCACTATTACTGCAGATATATTATGGACATTTTCTTAAATTGCAATTCCAATGTGTAGCACCTTGAAACTCAACATGGGAAAACAGCCATTTCTTTTATTTTGTAAGGGTACAAACCCCAAGCTGATCAACAACCGTTCTTTTTTACTAAACTGAGTGGAGAAAAATAAGCCTTGTTGGTCTTCAGCACTGTAAATTTGATGCTGATAATCCCAGCCAGTTCACCCCTGATACAAGCCAGTATTGGGCATCCATCCATGTCCTCAGACGTTGGGAGATGACGTGGGAACCGGTCACTAGGGGCAACAGTAAGCGTTGTTACCTTTAAGTAGGTTTCAACGTGGGGTAGGGGATGAGGGAGTTAACACCTAAACTTAACCTTAAACACTTTAAAATGTTATGTTTAGGCAATCATTTTGAAATTTGACATTTGAAAAACATGGATGAACATCTAATTCTGGATAATCCATCAGAATTGGATCTAAGGTCAATGTTACTGGGGACAAAAAAAAAGTGTCCTGGGCCAATAGTGTCAGACAGTAAGCTGGCTGTAATGATCGTGTCTGTCTACTACCGTCCATGCAAGGCAACCCCAGTCAATCCTCCCTCCAGACTCAGGACTATAATTGAATTGAGAAGCTGTAATGGAACTCTGTGAAGCGTGACGAAGCCGTGATAGCCCTGGGCATCCAATCACTACAAATAAAAGAGGCATAGGCTTATTGGATATGGATTGTCTGTGTGTGGGGGGGGTCTGAGAACCCAGTGTACATGGTTCACTCATCGACTCTTTTGTGGATTGTGTCTTGTTTCTCTGCCCATATTGTGAGGCTATAGCAGGGATTGGAGTTAACAGAGATGTTGTCACTGTGTTTATGTTGCGGTCCCCTACACTTTTTTCACTCAATTCGCTATCTTCATTGTTCCGGTGGATTGTGATCACACAATACCATGGTGCACGTTGAAATAATTTTCTGACAGTGTCATCTTAGAAAACATCCAAATACCATCGGTGTCTTTTGGTATGGTTATAGTATAGTAGTACCGTAGATGATAGATGTCACGACTCCGACTGAAGGTGGCTCCCCTTCCTGTTTGGTGGCGCTCGGCGGTCGTCGTCGCGCCGGCCTACTAGCTGCCACTGATTATTTCCTCCCCCTCCTTATGTGTTTATTGATTACACCTGTTTTGAGTTGGTTGTAATTAGTTGGGCTTTATTAGTCAGCCGGCCCGCCCGTTTCTTTGTGCGGGATTGATTATTGTAACCCTGGTGTTTCTTACAGACGAACGTGTTGGTGTATGTTCGTATATAGTGCTGGACTGTTTTCATTCCCCGTGTCTGGGGCATTTTGGTTTTGAGCACCCAGTGTTTAGTGGGGTGGCCGTGGTTCACAGTGTGTGCATTACAATAGCACTATATTGAACTCTCTTGTTTTCCCCCTGCCTGACTTTCATACACACGATACCCAGTACGTTACAATAGAAAATAGAAGTGCAACTCACTTCAATAAGTGTACTGTGATCAATTCCTTATAACGGAAGTTTCAGGCTCCCTGGCCCTCATCATAAAATAATTACCAAATGTGTTGAGGAAGTTTAATGTCTTGGGAACATTTTGTGATGCACTTTGTTTGCATTTAAGGTTTAACCCAAATAAATATCCATGGATGGCTGAATTTAGATGGAATGTACATGGCGTATAGGTTCTATAATGACTATTCCCAATGAGTAATATTATATCCTAGCCTCTTGGCTGTAGAAGAAACACATGCATGGGACACTGCTGTGAAACAGATTCTGGAAAAAAATAATTGGTTGCCTTGTGGTGGCTATGGGGTTACTGAACATAGCAATGTCTGGGTACTATTTAACTTCACTTTCGCCTCGATATAAGCAGAACAATTTTTGTCAAATCAAATGTGAAACTGCACCTTATTCACAAGCCAGGAGATGATCTTATCATAACACGTGGAACCTTCCGGAACACACAGAACAACTGTATGCGATCTTAAAAGCAATCTTTCGTAACATAGCAGCTAGAAAGTGCTTCGTCATAGCAAAGTAATCAGTGTTCAGCATAATCATAAAACAGGGCATTAACGGTTCCAAAAGGCCCTTCTGCACTCATCAAGCTCAGAGAGCTACTGATGTAATGACTGGAGGTCAATGGGAACACAGTGAGAGGAACATTGAAGAGAGCAACCTTGAGGTCTCATTTCATTCTCTATGGTGCATCGGTGTGGTCTCTCTATAGACTGTCCCCGTCATAACAACAAGGGCTTGGTATTATAATGAGTGTTTAAGCATTCATATTTCATCACAATTCACCATTCACAATATGAATAATTGCTTAATTTATTCTAAATGTAGTCAGTGTTATCGTAGTGTAACAAGCTCTCTGTGGGTATCCATTGCAGGGCTTATTAAACGAAGCAGAAGAACAAACACTTGCTATGAAATAACAGACATTAGTCAATGTCAGACTGTGGGGAAGAACGCTTAGTGCTGCACAAAACACTCCCATTAGGAAGAAATGGGAGTATTCCTATACAAATGAATGCATCCTCAGGGAGATGCAGCAAAGTATAGTTTTACTGCTTAATGTTGAACAAGGAATGGACCCTGACACTTTTCTTTGTATCTACCTCTCAATAGTCTGTCAGAGTGTAACTACAGAATAAGAAATGTATAATATTTGTTTGCAAATCAATTTTAATTCTCTTTGAACAAGGATCGGAGACTTCATTATTATTGTTCACAATTCTTCTCAGCGACAACACCATTCAATGAGCTAAACAATCTGTAGTTCATTTCATTGCCAACAGATGTACACTGAATATACCAAACATTAGGAACACCTTCCTAATATTGAGTTGTAGCCCCCTCCTTTCGCCTTCAGAACAGCTTCAATTAGTCAGGGCATGGACTCTACAAGGTGCCGAAAGCATTCCACAGGAATGCTGGCCTATGTTGAATTCAATGCTTCCTACTGCTTTGTCAAGTTGGCTGGATGTCCTTTGGGTGTCTTGATACACACGGGAAACTGTTGAACGTGGAAAAACCGAGCAGCGTTGCAGTACTTGACACAAACCGGTGTGCCTGACACCTACTACCATACCCTGTTCAAAGGCACTTCATTCACCCTCTGACTGGCACACATACACAATCCATATCTCAATTGTCTCAAGGCTTAAAAATCCTTCTTTAACCTGTCTCCTCCCCTTCATCTACACTGATCAAAATGGATTTAACAAGTGACATCTATAAGGGATCTTAGCTTTCACCTGGATTCACCTGATCAGTCTATGGCATGGAAATAGTTACAATTTTGTATACTTAATGTATATGAGTAGGGCAGTGGCGGTCACAAAATTCCGTCAGCCGGTGATTGTCAAGCAAATAACTGTCGGTCTCATGGTATTTGACCATTAATTAACATAAACACATTTAGCATCTCCTCGCTTCCAAACATAGCTTACAAGCCACTGATGCAGACCTTTGTAACATATTTTTAGCGAAGGCTGTACACATTTCATCAGTCTCTCATTCACATTTTGACAAGCACTTGATAATGCCTGGGATTTGTGTGGCTGCAATGCACCCTAAAAGAATACATGCCTTTTGCGGATTGCTGCGTTGTGCCCTTCTTCCTGAGTACACCGTTCACTCACATGGCTCTCCATCACACGATCGGGTCTTTCTAACAGGCTACAAGTGAAGACGGACACATCGGGGACGCAACAGCGCTCATCCTTATCTAATTACGAGGTGCATATTGAAGATATTGGAAGAACTGTCCACATATATTTTTCATCAGCCAACAAGATGAGTAGGCCTAACAAACAGCAAAAGCACTAGCCTATGTCAATCAACTATCCCCCATAGTACAAAAGTTGACCTATTCTGTGCGAGAAATAAATATTCCTAACATAGTCTGGGTCAGTTGTGGGATGCGATAGATCCCAAATTAATACAACCACTAGCGTAAAAAACCCATGGATTTAAAAAATATATTTTTTACCCCTTTTTTCTCCCCAATTTCATAGGTAGTTACAGTCTTGTCTCATCCCTGCAACTCCGGACTCAGGAAGGCGAAGCTCGAGAGCCGTGTGTCCTCCGAAACACAACCCTACCAAGCCGCACTGCTTCTTGACACAATGCCCGCTTAACCCAGAAACCAGCCACACCAATGTGTCAGAGGAAATGCTGTACACCTGGCTACCGTGCCAACGTGCAATGCGCCCGGGCCCGCCACAGAAGTCGCTAGAGAGATGGGACAAGGACATCCCTGCCGGCCAAACCCTCCCCTAACCCGGACGACACTGAACCAATTGCGCGCCTCCCCATGGGTCTCCCGGTCACGGCCAGCTGCAACAGAGCCTGGATTCGAACCAGGACCTCTAGCGGTACACTGCGATGCAGTGCCTTAGACCACTGCGCCCCTCGGAAGGCTCTTAAAAACTTTTTTACCCAATGTGGCTGGCACAACAGAACAGAACATTTAGCTTAAAATGTTGATAAACTAATTGGCTATTTCTTCACGTTATAAGCGCAGCAATGCACACACGGCGTAGGCTATAAACTAGAATGTTCCATCAGCGGGGAAAACACCATTATCAAAAGTGACCGCAAATGTGATTATGCATGTAATGCTTTTATTATAAAGGTGCATTTTTATGGTGAAAATGATCTGCCCCAAATTTGAAACTCTGCTTATGTATGTCAGGTTCTAATGTAATGTGTTTAATTTTAAGAAGTTATTTGGCCACTTTAGTTAGATACAAAGCTTATCAAAACATATAGGCCTATGGGCTAGCCTACATGAGGTGTGCGACTATGATTCACAAGTGATAAGCTAATATTGTCACCCATCAGACTAATTCTCGATTTAATTTTGTCTTTACGTATACTAAATAATATATGTGTGAATTTATTTTGATTTAGAATGGACCATTATCATGCACCTATCTCAATAGCGAATGGTAGGCTATACTCCTGTGGTATAGATAAGCAATGTGCTTAATATTAGGAAAGTTGATAAATAAATATAGTAGGCTTAGCCTATAGAAAGCTGATGGGATCCTCCTCTTTTTAATAGAGGCCATCATTCTGTTTTCTCGCTCAGTTGTATAGCCATATAAATGTTGCACAACATGAGCTCATGGGCTCCCATTAAGTGTTTGATTTTCGATCACATTGGCATTGATGTCAGAGTGATTAGAGGGACAATAGAGTGCTGAATACCAGGCAGTTAGCAATTTTGGTAGGCTGCTAATGACCATCAGCAGCATCACCGTAACTAAATGGTCACATGGAATTTGACTGCCTTTATGACTCGTGACCTCCGGTGTGTCGATAATATGGTCAGCCCTCTATATGAGCCATAAACAATGTGATTAACCTTGGCTGATAACAGACGTACACAATCATATCGTCATTTTCTATCCTAAACAAAAGGTAGAAATATAAAAGATAAGTCAAGGAGACGTGAGGTTACATTCAAACACGAGTTCATGTAAGCTCTGTAGCTACCCCTATACAATATCTAACAGTGAAAATACTGAATAGAGAAAGAAAGGTGCAGACTTAAATCAATAAAAATATTGTGGAGGTTGAGACTGACTATTTTCAATTATCTGGATTTTAAAAATATATAGTCTCACCTTACAATCAATCAACCAATCAATCCATTTTAAGGTAATTCAAATTGAAGCATTTTGTCTAACAAAAGACTTGTTGCAATCTCATGTATGCATTGGCCTATCTCAGAGGAAACAGCTATGACTTTACATTTTTTAAATGTACAAGATACCTGACGCACCGCACTTTTATTCAAAATGGCTTTCAACACATTATCAGGTATATTTTAATTGGCTTATTGATAAGCAATCATAGCAGGATCAGAACATTATCAGGGACATTGTAAATATACAGGAGGAAGCTCCCTTTATGGATGCATAAATTTTTTTTAAATTCAAAAACATAGATTTGACATATTATCATAATTGTATGTCATTATGGAGATAGAGTAGGGTATTGATTTCGATGGATATATAGATAGAGGTAGCCACATAGCCCAGACAGACAGGCAGGCAGGTAGGTCGGTTGGTAGCAAATGAGAAGGGACCGATTTGAACTGCTGAGGCCATAGTAGAAAATGCATTATAAGACTGACCTCTAGTGGAGGTTCAGTAGAGAAGGCTGTAGCTTTATCCTGATAATGTATTTATGGACCTTGCACATAGCCTTTCATTTAGGGTCTTTGAAATAAAGGCTATGTTAGAAAAATAACCAAAAAGGCGAGCCTAAGCAATGTTATTTAAATGAATGAAATCGATATTTGGGTGCTGACATTAAAAACGTAGGCCTATAAATTAAATAATTTCACTGTATAAAATTATGATTATTCAAGTAGCCTAGCTTTAGGCTACCTTATTAGATGATTATCAGCCGTGCTAAATCGTATGGTTGTTTTTTAAGTTTAGCCTGTAATATTAACACCGTAGCCTAGTTGGAGTCAAAACTCATACCTCGCGGTTGTTCCGCATTCAGCAGAAACTCCTTGCAGCAGCATGCCTCGCCTGTCACTTCACTTGGAGTGTATTCATAGTCAGATTCCGTTGCAAAACATTTGGTCTATTGCAAAACGTTTTGCAACAAAAACTGTTTAGGGTTTACTCTAGGAACCAAAGTGAACCAAACAGAGCAAACTGAACGAACCGAAGAGGAACCTACCTGTATTTGTCTATTAGAAACTATCGTTTTCGTTGCAAAACGTTTTACGTTTGGAGTAAACGGTTTCCGTTAGAAACAGTTTTGCAAAACTTCTAACTTTTTTTCAACGGAATTGGAGTAATGAATGCACCCATGTAGTCTAGCTCGCTGGCGGGACGCTTTCGTTCGTCCTCCTCGACTATTGATATAAGAACACACCCACAGAGTTTGACACACCTTTACTTTGTAGTTAACTTCTGCACATTCTTTCCGGACCGAACAAAGTCTAAAATGACGGAGCAAACGAAGTGTTCAGAACTTGCTACGCAAATATTAAAAGAGGCTCCCGCATCGAGAAAGGCGCTTATTGACAACTATAACAACCTTCACAAAGTGGCCGATTACTGTGAAAACAATTATTTAGGCCTACAGGTGAGTATTTTTTGACAATGATAACAGAATTAACCAACTGAATTATTCTAATAGGCTTAGTCTATTTATTTGTTTATTGAATGTATTTGTGGGAAATTGTGAATTACTTTTACTTGCTTGCTGTGCTCTTTCTCTTTCTGTCTTTGAAACAAAAACGGTAAGATGCCTTCTTTATAACGTAGTTATAAAACATTTGACATTTTAATTTAAAGCCTTAGGCCTACCCATTTCGAGGGAACGTTGAGGCATATGAAAGGGCAAGTTGTGCACTCTTCTGTTTATCATAGTATTCTGATTGTGTCGAAAAGTATACGAACACTGTAAGAAGTTTTGCTATATCATACCTTTGCCAAGAAAATAATGCTTGAAACATGATTAAAGGATGAGGACACATGGAAGGGTTTGGAGGAGACCAAAGCTTTGACCACTCAGGCTTTGGCCAGTGTGGCCTACCAGATCAACAGCCTAGCCACTTCTGTCCTGAGACTGCTGGACACCCAGGCCATGCAGCTGAAAGACATGGAGAACTCCCTCAACCTCCTCTCTCTGGTGAGAAACACTGTCGCTTTATGCGTCAGTTAGCTCATGAGGCTACACTACAGTACGGGGCTTTTGCTCAATAGATGAAGTACAGTACAGTAGTGCGTCCCACATGGCACCCTATTCCATATATAGTGCACGACCTCACTATATAGGTAACAGGGTGCCATTTGGGACCTAAACTCAGTGTTGTAATACCTGTGCTATCTCCCAGGCTGTAGCTATCCATCAGGAGAAGGTGTCTCGGAGAGAGATGGGAATTTTCACCACAGTAACGAAGTTGGCTTGCGCCAAATTAATGAGCCCTCCCAAAGCTGGCCGGGAGCTCGAGGGTTGCTACATCAGAAGACCCATGTCCTTCACCGGACTGGACACACTGGGCCACAGCTTTAACGTGAGGACAGCTGGGAGAATGTTTTGCTTTATGGATACATTTTATCCCATTAGGCTTAGCATTGTTTTTCTGTAATACGATATTGATCGACTGTCCACAGATAATAAACCGCAGTCTACATTATTGTAATTACAATTACTAGCACTGAGTTACTTATTAGCACCTACTTACTTTGTAATTCAATCCCGCCAGAGCAATGTTATTGGGCCATCTAGACTTTAGAGCAGTAATATGTTTGTGGTGTTTTTCTCAATTTATTGTCTTCCCCAGCTCAATGAGTTGCAGCCTCGGAAAAGAACAGGGACCACAGAGAGCGTGCGGAGTACAGGTAGCTGTGGCCCTGTGGAGTGTCCCGTTGCTCCTGCTACCCAGCCTGGGGAACCCTCCTCAGCCAGCATCAATAAGGATCTCTATAGGTAAGCACAGCGCTAGTTAGGGTGGTGAGTGGTGATGGGATAGGACCAGTTAGCATACTGTAGTAAAACTCATCATGAAATTGTGCCCTTAAAACCAGTACCATCTGTTAGTATTACATGGCTTTAACTGTCTCAAAGATAAAGTGATACATCCATTGAATGGAACCTTCTCATTCTACCCTCCCAGGTCCAATCTTGGCATTAATGTGGCCCTACCATCGGTGCCCACCTTGCCAGTCTCCTCAAACCTCATCCAAAACTGCCCACAACCCCCTCCTGGATCCACGTTTGACTCCAACATCCCACCTCCTCCTCCCCCTGCACCTGGCTCCATGGGCACTGGTCCTCCTCCTCCTACACCCTCCATGACCTCATCGAATAACCTCCCTCCTCCCCCTCCTCCTACACCAAATGCATCCCCCAATGTTCTTTCTCCGCCACCCCCTCCTCCACCTCCTGCCAGTGCATCAAATAGCTTCCCCCCTCCTCCTCCTCCTGGTTCAATGGGTAATGCTCCACCTCCTCCCAGCTCATCAAATAGCTTCCCCCCTGCTCCTCCTCCTCCACCTGGTTCAATGGGTAATGTTCCACCTCCTCCGCCACCTCCACCTCCTCCCAGCTCATCAAATAGCTTCCCCCCTGCTCCTCCCCCTCCTCCTCCACCTGGTTCAATGGGTAATGTTCCACCTCCTCCGCCACCTCCACCTCCTCCCAGCTCATCAAATAGCTTCCCCCCTCCTCCTCCTCCTCCTCCACCTGGTTCAATGGGTAATGCTCCTCCTCCTCCACCACCTCCTCCTCCTCCCAGCTCATCAAATAGCTTCCCCCCTGCTCCTCCTCCTCCACCACCTCCTCCTCCCAGCTCATCAAATAGCTTCCCCCCTGCTCCTCCTCCTCCACCACCTCCTCCTCCTCTCCCTGGTACCTCCACTAAGGTGCCCCCACCTCCTCCACCACCCCCACCTCCTCCTCTTCCATAACTTATATTGTTACGTGTCTTCTCTATCTACCTTCTGCTATGTAGAGATTACATGATAACATGGCACAGCAATGAATTGAACTGAATATGGTATGTAACCTGAATACAGTGTGTGATCATGATTGAGTTTTTATGAATATGTATAAAACAAATTAGATTTATTTCAATTTGCAAGTATATTGATGACAGGATTCTGCATTAAAGGACGTTTTTAAATCTATATTTTGCTATGTTGTGTTTTGCAGAAACTACCTCTATGTCCACCAGTGTTATGTTATGGTTCTCCGTTCAGTTATACAGTTATTCAGCCATTCAATTATACAGTTATTCCGTTGCACAGTTATATACTTACTCTATTATCCATTTGACAACGCCACACCACTACGAAGACCGTACAACACAAACAGATCTGGGACCAGGCTACTATAGCCTACATATATCTCACAAAATCCCTCCAAAAGTGCACATTCCTACCGATGTAAAGCAGCTGTGGGTCTCACTCATCCAAACTACCACGACGTGTCCCAACAATGCCTAGACTGCATTCCTCAGTTACATGCCTTAACGTGGACCCCTTGTTTTTCTCATTAGCCTTATATTCTTCATTTCCCTCCCTCTAATAGTCTTACACATCTATATCATATATCTTATACAGTATGTTTATTAATATCTCCACTTGGGTCTCCATTCCATGTGCCTCAAAGCAATTGGCTGATGTAGGGTGTGTCCCAAATAGCACCCGATTCCCTATATAGTGCACTACTTTTGACCAGAGCCTTTTGGGTGCAGTTATGGTCAAAAGAAGTGCACTAAATAGAGAATAGGGTGCTATTTGGGACGCAGGCGTAGCTTCAAAGTGTTGTGCGTCACTGATAGTACCTGACAGTAAACATGCTTAGGATCTTTGAACAGGTCAATAAGGCTGTAAAAGTTTGTCTTTGCGTACTTCCTGTGACAAGAGTATGAAAGCAACTCACAGGTCGACATACAGGTTGCTGTACATTCAGAGGTCTTGGTTGTTAAGGTAAGGTGCATTTTGAATACATCTATTAATACGAAATGCAGTAATAATGTAGTAATCACTGGTGACAGGATATTGCATGACTGTTGTCTTATTCCAAATCCAACTGATTTTCATTAGACTTTGAAGTCCGAATGAAACGTAAGTACACCATACAAGGTCCAAATTCATTCAACCCAGTTCAATTATTTTAACATGGTCATGGTTGGGTAGAAGGAGGCACCATACCAACTATGCCTCCCTCTTTGTAACAGTGTATAAAGTGTATACATTTTGTATTAAATGGTTGTTGACAGGGGCTTTGTAATGATCACACTTGTCATTGGGCATTTATGGACAAAAGGGTCAAAGGTTTATGCTCCAGTTTACTTGTTTTTATTTGTAAAAGAGGTCAAACTTGTACAATTAAATGTAGCTTATTCGGTTGCCTGTGACTTCAGGGGTATAAATCATTACTCCGACTCTGTTGCAAAACGTTTTGTTTGCTCTGTTTGCTTCCGATTGATTCTTAAACGGTAAACAGTTTCCGTAATGAATACACCCCTGATCACATCTGTCTCTGCTGATCAGTAGTCAGTGTCCTGCTCAAAATCTGCTCCGTTTGGCCTTTAGAAGAAATGTAAAGGATGCAGACTTTAGATCAAATGTAGGTAAGAATTACACAAGTCTATGTCATCTGGAGCACCTAGAAAATTAAATTACTTCTGAGAACGTACTATGTAAGTGGTTCTGAACCGGTCACAAAAAGGGGTTGAGATGGGTTATTTCTGGGTCATGAAGCTGAGTCTGACATTGAATAGGAACTGAACATGACCGATTGACGAGCGCTTACTGTTGATTCACAGAGAGCTGTTGAAAGCCCTAATAGTGATGAGGAGGCTGCTGGATAGAAACGTAAGGAATTTCCTTGAACTGTACCTTAGGATTCTCTTTTGTGTGTTCTCCACACGGAGACAGACGCCTGCCACAACAACAGACTGCGCATCATGCAGAATGAAAGTTGGTTACTTGATATGATAAAGTAAGTCTTTCTCTTTTTCATATTATGTTGTGATCTCCACCTCTACCAAACGGAAACAAACATACTGATGTTCCAATTAACACACCGATGTGGATGTACTATATGCTACACATTACAACAGTATGTGTGCAATAACATGAGGTTATATTTAAGCAATAAGGCGTGGGGGGGTGTGGTATATGGCCAATATACCACGGGTAAGGGCTGTTCTTAGTGGCCATATACCACAAATCCCTGAGGTGCCTTACTGCTATTGTAAACTGATTACCAATAAATGTTTTGTCCTACCCATGGTATACGGTCTGATATACTACAGCTTTCAGCAAATCAGCATTCAGGGCTCGAACCACCCAGTTTATAATTTTAAGAAGTTTTTCACAATTCCTGACATTTAATCCTAGTAAAAATTCCCTGTCTGAGGTCAGTTAGGATCACCACTTTATTTAAGAATGTGAAATGTCAGAATAACAGTAGAGAGAATGATTTATTTCAGTTTTTATTTCTTTCATCACATTCCCAGTGGGTCAGAAGTTTACATACACTCAATTAGTATTTGGTAGCATTGCCTTCAAATTGTTTAACTTGAGTCAAACGTTTTGGGTAGTCTTCCACAAGCTTCCCACAATAAGTTGGTCAAATTTTGGCCCATTCCTCCTGACAGAGCTGGTGTAACTGAGTCAGGTTTGTAGGACTCCTTGCATGCACATGCTTTTTCAGTTCTGCCCACATATTTTCTATAGGATTGAGGTCAGGACATTGTGATGGCCACTCCAATACCTTGACTTTGTTGTCCCTAAGCCATTTTGCCACAACTTTGGAAGTATGTTTGGAATCATTGTCCATTTGGAAGACCCATTTGCGACCAAGCTTTAACTTCCTGATTGATGTCTTGAGATGTTGCTTCAATATATCCACCAAATTTTCCTCCTCATGATTTCATCTATTTTCTGAAGTGCACCAGTCCCTCCTGCAGCAAAGCACCCCGACAACATGATGCTGCCACCCCAGTAATTCACGGTTGGGGTGGTGTTCTTCGGCTTGCAAGCATTTCCCTTTTTCCTCCAAACATAAGGATGGGCATTATGGCCAAACAGTTCTATATTTGTTTCATCAGACCAGAGGACATTTCTCCAAAAAGTATGATCTTTGTTCTCATGTGCATTTGCAACTGTAGTCTGGCTTTTTATGGGAGTTTTGGAGCAGTGGCTTCTTCCTTGCTGAGTGGCCTTTCAGGTTATGTCGATATAGGACTCGTTTTACTGTGGGTATAGATACTTTTGTACCTGTTTCCTCCAGCATCATCACAAGGTCCTTTGCTGTTGTT
Organism: Oncorhynchus masou masou; assembly: GCF_036934945.1. Lineage (NCBI taxonomy): Eukaryota > Metazoa > Chordata > Actinopteri > Salmoniformes > Salmonidae > Oncorhynchus > Oncorhynchus masou. Next base: position 58,852,527 of record NC_088229.1, on the reverse strand, counting down.
CTGGGATTGATTTGCACTTTCGCACCAAATTAAGTTCATCTCTAGGAGACAGAACGCGTCTCCTTCCTGAGCGGTATGACAGCTGCGTGGTCCCATGGTGTTTAAACTTGTGTACTATTGTTTGTACAGATGAACGTGGTACCTTCAGGCAGTTGGAAATTTCTCCCAAGGATGAACCAGACTTGTGGAGGTCTACAATTTTCTTTCTGAGGTCTTGGCTGATTTCTTTTGATTTTCCCATGATGTCAAGCAAAGAGGCACTAAGTTTGAAGGTAGACCTTGAAATACATCCACAGGTACACCTCCAATTGACTCAAATCAATTAGCCTATCAAAAGCCATGACATCATTTTCTGGAATTTTCCAAGCTGTTTAAAGGCACAGTCAACTTAGTGTATGTAAACTTCTGACCCACTGGAATTGTGATACAGTGAATTATAAGTGAAATAATCTGTCTGTAAATAATTGTTGGGAAAATGATTTGTGTCGTGCACAAAGTAGATGTCCTAACCAACTAAGTTATTTGTGGAGTGGTTGAAAAACAACTTTTAATGACTCCAACCTAACTGTATGTAAACTTCCGACTTCAACTGTACAGTACAGAGAATAATTTTACAAAGATGTCCAAGAGCAAAACTAAGTGGCAATCCTTGTCACTTCCATGGTCATCAGTCATCATCAAACCTAAGTGTAATATATATACTGTAGTTCTGGCTGTAGTTGACTGACTCCTGACTAAATCCTACATTCCTCAAACTACAATTCCCAGGTTCTTAATCACGCCTTTGATGTGCATAGCACTGTACCTGCTGTGTTGCCGTAGAAAATGGCTGTGCACTCAGGAAGAAGAGTCAGATGACTCCTCTGTCTATGTCATCCCTATGCATGAAGAAGAGAGGACAGAAGGACGAAGGGAGGAGGCAAGTCCCCCCAGTAGACCTCCTCGGCCCTCAAGGGCCCCAACCCCTCCACCGTTACCCACGACTGTCTACAGACCTCCCTATAGAGAACTGCCGCCGTATAGCTCAGTGGATCTCATCAACCCTGCACCGCCATACACTCCGGTACGACATCCCTCCACTGCTAGGTGTTGACCTCCTCAAACTGTCAACAGACATCTTGATTATAAAAACTTTCAGCGGCCGTCAACACTTTCCCCCGTTTTGTAATTTAGGGGGGAAATATCAGCCTTGCAAAACCAGACTGAATGCTGTGCTCACTATGTTTCACTTGAATCAGGCTAGAAAAAAAAATGCTTTTAAAAACACGGGCAGTGCAATCTTCTAAGCAGTCTAGTGACCGAACGACGAGCAACATATGATCACTTCACATTCAGTTTTTAAGTGATCTACTCTTGAAGAAACAGAAACTACTCACAGACAGAGGTATGAGTGACTATAAGCGTTCAACTTGGCACTAACATGAACCTGACTCCTCTCCATTGCAGTTTGACCCAAAGGACCCAGAGGACGTTCCACCTTCCTACCGAGCGGTGATAGAGGACATACCACCCATCTACTCAGCAGTGGTGGTGTCAGATGACCTTCCATCTGTCTGGTATCCGCCACTGCCCCCAGTCTCACCCCCCTTACTCTCAAGTCCAGGTTACGCCCAACTCCCGTTACCAAGACCCTAACATGGACGCGACTTGCACAATTGAGAATTCCATTTAATCCCACAGCACTTCTACTACAGCCTGGTCCCAGATTTGTTTGTGCTGTCTTGCCAACACCTATAGGCAGCACAAACAGATCTGGGACCAGGCTATGTCTGCTATTCCCTTGCACCTCCATGGGGTTCATATAGAGCTCTGAACATGCATATTCAGGCCGTCCAAAGAACAATGCTGATTAATCTACGTTTTTGAGGAAACTTTGGATTTATGTGATACAGGTAGGGCCTAGAGTTGTTCCCGGTTGGTGAAAACTCAGGGCCTGAAATACTGTATAGTGGTACATCTTATTTAAATTGAACACTTTCATCACTGACGTGACATTGTACTGTAAAGTATCTGGTTCGGCTTGTGTAGAGGACTGGGCCATCATGGAGTCATTGTTAATTTCATCAACAAAAATAGTGACTAAAATAATCACCAAGGTGACTCTCTTGCTTCACCTTAACCAGTCAACACCACCAGCCTTCTAGTTAGCTAGAATACTCTTTGCTGGTTAAGAAATACAAGCTGCTTTACCAAATTAAAAACAATAACAGCATTGTGTTTAATAGTAAAACAACAGTCTAGCTATGTTTTTCTCTTCCTTGAGTAGGCTATAGAAAGGTAGGCGGTCTTTTAAATTTGTAGTCTCATTCAACCCTCCCACTTTTCCCACTGCATTTCATATACAGGTTCTGTTGTCAAGTGTCCCTCCCACCTTGATTTAAGCCCTTAAGGTACCATTTAAACGACATGACACATAATAACAGCGCTATGTTTTTTTTATTTAGATCGTGCATTGGCGGGCAGCATTTTACATTCATAAAGCATATCACAGGCCGTTCTTAAACTAGGTTACTTGCAGACTGGACCGTTATTTGTTCAGGCTACACCTTGTTCAGTTATGTTACCTCATTGGCTAGCTAAAGCTAGCAACCTGGGGGAATGTTCAGCAGGACCCAACATTTTGAAACGTTCAGATATAAATATGCTCTGTAGAACAAACACGCCTCTCTGACATGTTGAATAAGAAATAACGTAGCCTCTATTCTTGGAATTTCTATCTGCAATGTTCAAGAACGTTTTTCAACTGAACGTGGCCCTGGTAACATTATTGGTAGCCTACAGTGACTGGAAAGTATTCAGACCCCTTGACTTTTTCCAAATGTTGTTACTTTACAGCCTTATTCTAAAATGGATTAAATAAAAATGATCCTCAGCAATTTACACACAATACCCTATAATGACAAAGTGAAAACGGGTTTTTAGAATTTTTGGCAAACTTATTAAAAAACAAACACATTTACATAAGTATTCAGCAATGAAATTGAGGTCAGGCCTTTATGGTCAAATGGAAGGCACTTCTGAGTAAAAGGCACATAACAGCCTGCTTGGAGTTTGCCAAAAAAGCACCTAAAGACTCTCAGACCATGAAAAAACAAGATTCTCTGGTCTGATGAAACCAAGATTGCACTCTTTGGCCTGAATGTCAAGTGTCATGTCTGGAGGAGACCTGGCACCACCCCTACTGTGAAGCATCGTGGTGGCAACATCATGCTGTAGGGATGTTTTTCATTGCAAGTACTGGGAGACTAGTCAGGTTTGAGGAAAAAAATGAACGGAGCAAAGTACAGAGAGATCCTTGATGAAAACATGCTCCAGAGTGATCAAGACCTCAGCCTGGGGCGAAGGTTCACCTTTCAACAGGACAACGACCTTAGTCACACAGCAGGACAAGACAACGCAAGAGTTGCTTCGGGACAAGTCTCTAAATGTCCTTGAGTGGCCGAGCCTGGACTTGAACCCGATCTAACATCTCTGCATAGACCTGAAAATAGCTGTGCAGCAACGCTCCCCATCCAACCTGACAGACCTTGAAAGAATCTGCAGAGAAGAAAGTAAGAAACTCCCCAAATACAGGTGTGCCAAGCTCGTAGCGTCCTACCCAGCAGACTTGAGGCTGTAATCGCTGCCAAAGTTGCTTCAACAAAGTACTTAGTAAAGGGTCTGTGATATTTATTTTCTTTTATATACATTTCCTATAAATTCTAATAACTTGTTTTTGATTTGTCATTATGGGGTATTGTGTGTAGGTTGATGAAGGAAAACACTTTCTAAAATACATTTTAGAATAATTTATAAAATAATAAACCTAACAAATTGTGGGAAAAGTCAAGGGGTTTGAATACTTTCCGAAGGCACTGTATATGCAACCATTTTGCGGCACAGAGAGAAAGCAAAAGGGATTGTAAACAATTTATTGAAATTCTTCTTGCCACTACACAAGGTCTGACTGGGTAAATAACTATATTTTGAGTTAATGTGGACCCAGTGACTCAGACTTGAGCACTTGGACCAGGACTCAAGCACTGGGACTCTAACTTCAGCCACTTACTTGTGACTTGGACTCGAGCACAGGGGACTTGGGACTTGATTCGGACTTGAGGTTCAGTGACTCAAATACATCACTGGGTGAAATAGTTATTAGCTCCCTTTCAAAATCATTAGCCCCTGTTCAATGTGGCGTCTGTGAAACATTCATAACAATGGTAATGACGTGACCGAATGATGGCGGTGCAATCCATACTACTTTGGGGCACCATCGGGTTTGTTTTGTATGTATGTATCTATGTAGGCTGAATTAGGAATTTACATGGGCAGAGAATTCAAATACAATTTTATTCTTATTTACAGTACTAGTCAAAAGTTTGGACACACGTTCTCATTCAAGGATTTTTCTATATTTTTACTACATTGTAGAATAAGAATAGGTAAGAAATCAAAATGATGAAATAACACATGGAATTATGTAGTAACCAAAAAAATGTTAAACAAATCAAAATATATGTTATATTTGCGATTCTTCAAAGTAGCCACCCTTTGCCTTGATGACACTTTGCCCACTCTAGGCATTTTCTCAACCAGCTTCATGAGGAATGCTTTTCCAATAGTTTTGAAGGACATATTCCCACATATTCCCACATATGTTGAGCACTTGGTAGCTAATTTTCCATCACTCTGCGGTCCAACTCATCCCAAACCGTCTCAATTGGGTTGCGGTCAGATGATTGTGGAGGCAAGGTCATCTTATGTAGCACTCCATCACACTCCTTCTTGGTCAAATAGCCCTTACACTGCCTGGAGGTTTGTTTTGTGTCATTGTCCTGTTGAAAAACAATTGACAGTCCCGCTAAGTGCAAACCAAATTGGATGGCGTAATGCTGCAGAATGCTGTGGTTGCCATGCTGGCTAAGTGTGCCTTGAATTCTAAATAAATCAGCGACAGTGTCACCAGCAAAGCACCCTCACACCTCCCCCTCCATGCTTCACGGTGGGAACCACACATGCAGAGATTATCCGTTCACAAAGACACAGTGGTTGGAACCAAAAATCTCAAATGTGGACTCATCAGACCAAAGGACTGATTTTCACCGGTCTAATATCCATTGCTCATGTTTCTCAAGTCTCTTCTTGTGTCCTTTATTAGTGGTTTCTTTGCAGCAATTTGACCATGAAGGCCTGATTCACACACCCTCAACAGTTGATTTTGAGATATGTCTGTTACTTGAACTCTGTGAAGCATTTATTTGGCCTGCAATCTGAGGTGCAGTTAACTCTAATGAACTGTAACTCTGGGTCTTTCTTTCCTGTGGCAGTCCTCATGAGAGCTAGTTTCATCATAGCGCTTGATGGGTTTTGCGACTGCACTTGAAGAAACTTTCTTGAAGAAAGTTCTTGAAATTTTCTGGATTGACTGACCTTCATGTCTTAAAATAATGATGGACTGTCCTTTCTCTTTGCTTATTTGAGCTGTTCTTGACATAATATGGCCTTGGTCTTTTACCATATAGGGCTATCTTCTGTATACCATCCCTACCTTGTCACAACACAATTGACCTACCTTGTCAATTCCAAAATGTACTTTTAACTAGGCACACCTGTTAATTGAAATGCGTTCCAGGTGACTACCTCATGAAGCTAGTTGAGAGAATGCCAAGTGTGTGCAAAGCTGTCATCAAGGCAAAGAGTGGCTACTTTCAAGAATCCCAAATATAAATATAATTTGTTTAACACTTTTTTTGGTTTACGATATGATTTATTTCATAGTTTTGATGTCTTCACTATTATTCACAATGTAGAAAATAGTTTAAAAAATAAAAACCCTGGAATGAGAAGGTGTGTCCAAACTTTGACTGGTACTGCATGTTTGTCAAATTTTCTTCTGTTGGTAAGACAATAGGATGTTATGCAGAAAAATATGTCGATAGGACCATGATTTGTACTATATGTTTGTCCACATGGAAATCAGTGATTTGTGTTTACTATAGGTTGAGGCAAATGTAATGTGACTACAATGTGGCTAAAATGAAAGGGCATTTAGTTGACAAAAATGACCCAGTGTTTTCGTACATTTTGACAATAATTAGACTAAATTAGATATTCAAATGACAAAAATGTGACTAAGACATAATGATATTTTAGTCAAAATTACTAAGACTAGACCAAATCTTTTAAAAAAGAGTGCCAAAATGAACACTGTATGGAAGAGTTTCTTGTGAAGAAGTTATAACACTGAATAAATGCACCTTTATATTTGTCATATTTTGACAAATAGTGCTGATATAAATGACATTGTTTACATTAATGTACATTATTTTGATTTATATGTCATTTCTATTCAAAATGAGAGAAAAAAAACGCTGCAACCCTTACTGTGCAACATGCCTCCTGTTTGTTTGTAATGCGGATAGAGCACTCAAGGAAGAAGCTGCAGCAAATCTCAAAACAAAATACATTCACTCCATATAGGAGTGAAACACTGCCCCTTTTAAAAAATATATTTTTATTTATTTATTTAACCTTTATTTAACTAGTCAAGTCAGTTAAGAACCAATTTCTATTTACTATGACGGCCTACCGGGGAACACAAAATGATCAACTAGATGGTCAAGATAACATGGGTTTTTATAACCTCAGTTATGACCATTGTTAGTTGACTACTACAACCCTAGACTAACAAACCCTATCTGAGGTCCTGTTGAGACAGGGGCAGAACAACAGATTTTTACTTTGTCAGATCGGGACAGATTTTTACCTTGTCAGCTTGGGGATTCGATATAGCAACCTTTCGGTTACAACGCACTAAACACTAGGCTACCTGCCGCCCCTTTGTCACAGTATCTTAAATGAATTGTTCCCAAGGTAGGCTGCGTGTGCTACCAAATTAAATTCACTCAATTCAGAGCCGCCTCTTCATATGCGCAGACTAAAACTCACTCAAACATTTTGCCTGTGAGGTGGGGGGGCCCCTCGACCAAATCGCTCTTAGGGCGCACAAAAGTTTGCTGTCTACTATAAACCCACATACACTTACTTATCATGCTAAAGGACACATGCAGGTAGGCCTCGCAAAGGTATTTCAATTCATTAATCGACACAATACCAATGAATGAATTGAAATACCTTTGGGATTGAAATGGTTATACAGTACCAACTGTTACGAAACCACCTAGCCAGTCGACTGCTAACACTAAACTTGCTAGGCGCTAGGCCTGTCTGTATGTGTGCATTAAAGAGTAAGAGTATGCGGTCCATGTTGTATGTGGGTTTATAGGAGACAGCCAACTTACCGGGTCCATGGCTCGTTCTTGCTATTCTGTATTGAAGTCCTTGAATCTCCATTTTGATTGTTGAGGGGAATTGATCAAAGTGTGGAACTCTCTATCTAAAAAATAATTGATCCTTGACTTGCAATACAGTTTTGGAAAACATAAACGCTCAACTTAATTATCATCCAAAAATAACTTTACAAATACAGAAGTTACACTTACTGTTAGCTGTTTTACTACAGATTGCTGCTGAGGTTTTTGTGCAACCCAGCTTCAAGCCAACATTCTTTCTGTGTTCCTCACGAGTTTCCATTCGCTCAGGAAGTGTTGTAGTCCAGATGAAAAGAGTGCAACTAATAAAACAACTCCATGTATCTTATTCTGGAGAAATATAAAAGTAGAGTTTCTGAGGTTTCCAAAATGGCATTGCACCGCTGTGGTCAATGGTTCGAATGAGAACCCAATGGCTGTATGGCCTTCTCGAGAGCAAGCTTAGTTCTGACTCCTCCAGCCCAAGAAGCTTACTGTATTTACTCCTTTCAGTTGTGCTGACCAAACAATGACATGCAAAAAGGAAAATGCAAATGGCGCCCAAACAAAAGCATTTACACAAACCAACTCAGAGAAAGGCCCCACCAGGCCATGAGGCTGCTGTCCACATAAAATCAAATTGTATTTGTAACAAATGCTTTGTAAACAACAGGCGTAAACTAACAGTGAAATGCTTACTTACGGACCCTTCCCAACAATGCAGAGAGAAAAATATAGTACAAATAATAACACAAGGAATAAATACATAATGATTAAGGATAACTTGGCTATAGACGAGGTACCAGTACTGAGTCGACTAGGCAAAAATATAGATAATAAACAGTCGAGCAGCAGTGTTTGTTATGAGTCAAAAGAGTTTGATAGTTAGCTACACAGATTATCTGGGGGTAGAAGCTGATCAGGGTCCTGTTGGTTACAGACTTGGTGCATTGGGTACCGCTTGTCGGGCGGTAGCAGAGAGAACCGTCTGTGAGAACCGGCCTTCCTCTGACACCGCCAGTGATGTATTGGTCCGTACGCACTACCCTCCTTAGCGACTTGCGTTCGCATGCCAAGCAGGTGCCATGCAAAGCTGTGATGCAGCCAGTCAAGATGCTGTCAATACTGCAGCTGTAGCACATTTTGAGGATCTGAGGGCCCATGCCAAAACATTTCAGCCTCCTGAGAGGGGAAGAGGCATTATCGTGCCGCCTTCACGACTGCATTGGTGTGTGTGGAACATGTTAAATACTTAGTGATGTGGACACCCAGGAAGTTGAAGCTCTCGACCCGCTCCGCTACATCCCCTTCGATGTGGATGGGTGATCTGCCCTCTGTTTCCTGTAGTCCACCTTCAGCTCCTCTTCTTGCTAACGTTGAGGGAGGTTGCTGTCCTGACACCACACTGGCAGTTCACTGACCTCCTCTTTATAGGCGGTCTCATTACTGCAGGCGATCAGGCCTACCGCTGTCGTGTCGTCATCAAACTTAATGACGGTGTTGGAGTCGTGCGTGGCCACACACGGGGCTTGGTCGGTAGGGATGTCCTTGTCTCATCGCGCACCAGCGACTCCTGTGGCGGGACGGGCGCAGTGCACGCTAACCAAGGTTGCCAGGTAAACGGTGTTTCCTCCGGCACATTGGTGCAGCTGGCTTCTGGGTTGGATGTGCGCTGTGTTAAGAAGCAGTGCGGCTGGTTGGGTTGTGTATCCGAGGACGCATGACTTTCAACCCTCGTCTCTCCCGAGCCCGTATGGGAGTTGTAGCGATGAGACAAGATAGTAGCTACTACAACAATTGGATACCACAAAATTGGGGAGAAAAAGGGGTAAAAATTCAAATAAATAAATAACAGTTAAACGTTTAATTTGGGTGGACTTTCATTTGTTACATGTGTCAAGCCTCGAAATCAGACACAAACAAATGCACGTGACATATAATTATGTTGCATGAAATTGCGCAAATTCCAAACATATTGCAGTGCATGTTGGGATAGCACTTCGCCTGGAGCCTCCAGCCTTGCTGGCTCGGTCGAAGTGGCTATCGGAGGTTCTAATTAGCACCGACACCCTCAGCTTTGGGACACTTGTGTATATGGCAGAGGTGTGCGTGAGCGCCCAAATGGTGCGCCGAGGGGCTGATTTGGGATTCAGCCTACCTGTGCACTTAACTACTAACTAAACTTAACTAACCTCCATATGTAACACAAGGAAGAACATTTAGAATTAAATCTGCCTTAAGCCATGAGGACGAGGCAATGTTCTACAAGATATTACATCTTTAATATTTTTCTATGAAATTCAGAATTACAATCTTGTGTAGCTGCCCCACTACCTCAACACAGTAGTATAGTAATCCAGAGCACTAAAGTTCTCTTTATATATAACCTTTGTTACAGTACAATATTTACGAAATTCTGAGATAAAATCACTGGAATTATACATATATTTTTTTAATCATAGGGAAAGGGATAACATACAGTAATCATGCTGTAGCATGTGAAAAATAGATAACATTTCAACCTATAACTAGTGTACAGTAAGTATATCCTTGGCCTCTGTACCATGTTAAGGCAAAGTAAGCATGTTGGAAGCCACTTATTTTTTATATATATGGTACCTGTCAAATGTTTGGACACACCTACTCATTCAAGGGGTTTTCTTTATTTGGACTATTTTCTACATTGTAGAATAAAAGAAGGCCTCAACACTATGAAATAACTCATATGGAATCATGTAGTAACCAAAATAGCGTTAAAAATATCAAAATATATTTTAGATTCTTCAAAGTAGCTATTTTGGATAAACTATTTCATAATTTTGAAGTAGAAAATAATTATACAATGTAGAAAATAGTCCAAATAAAGAAAAACCTTGAAATGAGTAGGTGTGTCCAAACTTAACTGGTACTAATATAAATATATACAGTGCCTTGCGAAAGTATTCGGCCCCCTTGAACTTTGCGACCTTTTGCCACATTTCAGGCTTCAAACATAAAGATATAAAACTGTATTTTTTTGTGAAGAATCAACAACAAGTGGGACACAATCATGAAGTGGAACAACATTTATTGGATATTTCAAACTTTTTTAACAAATCAAAAACTGAAAAATTGGGCGTGCAAAATTATTCAGCCCACTTAAGTTAATACTTTGTAGCGCCACCTTTTGCTGCGATTACAGCTGTAAGTCGCTTGGGGTATGTCTCTATCAGTTTTGCACATCGAGAGACTGAAATTTTTTCCCATTCCTCCTTGCAAAACAGCTCGAGCTCAGTGAGGTTGGATGGAGAGCATTTGTGAACAGCAGTTTTCAGTTCTTTCCACAGATTCTCGATTGGATTCAGGTCTGGACTTTGACTTGGCCATTCTAACACCTGGATATGTTTATTTTTGAACCATTCCATTGTAGATTTTGCTTTATGTTTTGGATCATTGTCTTGTTGGAAGACAAATCTCCGTCCCAGTCTCAGGTCTTTTGCAGACTCCATCAGGTTTTCTTCCAGAATGGTCCTGTATTTAGCTCCATCCATCTTCCTATCAATTTTAACCATCTTCCCTGTCCCTGCTGAAGAAAATCAGGCCCAAACCATGATGCTGCCACCACGTTTGACAGTGGGTATGGTGTGTTCATGAGCTGTGTTGCTTTTACGCCAAACATAACGTTTTGCATTGTTGCCAAAAAGTTCAATTTTGGTTTCATCTGACCAGAGCACCTTCTTCCACATGTTTGGTGTGTCTCCCAGGTGGCTTGTGGCAAACAACACTTTTTATGGATATCTTTAAGAAATGGCTTTCTTCTTGCCACTCTTCCACAAAGGCCAGATTTGTGCAATATACGACTGATTGTTGTCCTATGGACAGAGTCTCCCACCTCACCTGTAGATCTCAGTTCATCCAGAGTGATCATGGGCCTCTTGGCTGCATCTCTGATCAGTCTTCTCCTTGTATGAGCTGAAAGTTTAGAGGGACGGCCAGGTCTTGGTAGATTTGCAGTGGTCTGATACTCCTTCCATTTCAATATTATCGCTTGCACAGTGCTCCTTGGGATGTTTAAAGCTTGGGAAATCTTTTTGTATCCAAATCCGGCTTTAAACTTCTTCACAACAGTATCTCGGACCTGCCTGGTGTGTTCCTTGTTCTTCATGATGCTCTCTGCGCTTTTAACGGACCTCTGAGACTATAACAGTGCAGGTGCATTTATACGGAGACTTGATTACACACAGGTGGATTGTATTTATCATCATTAGTCATTTAGGTCAACATTGGATCATTCAGAGATCCTCACTGAACTTCTGGAGAGAGTTTGCTGCACTGAAGGTAAAGGGGCTGAATAATTTTGCACGCCCAATTTTTCAGTTTTTGATTTGTTAAAAAAGTTTGAAATATCCAATAAATGTCGTTCCACTTCATGATTGTGTCCCACTTGTTGTTGATTCTTCACAAAAAAATACAGTTTTATATCTTTATGTTTGAAGCCTGAAATGTGGCAAAAGGTCGCAAAGTTCAAGGGGGCCGAATACTTTCGCAAGGCACTGTATATATATATATATATCCTGTATAATCAACATTGAAAATAAACTAAATATGTCCATCAAAACAAACATTCTACTCAGAAAGAGTCAGACACTATAAGTGACAGACACTATAGTCCACATGAAGTAAAACGAACAATTGTGCAGAGTAATCAAACAATTACACCGTTTCAATTAAACATAGTTTCAATCATCTAAAACATTTCTTCGGGGCCTAAATTCACACTTAGCGATTGTGGTCACATCTGGGGTAAAAAGATCTGAATATTTCCAACAACTCGCACATTAAACTATTTTTTTTTAAACACACATTTGATTTTTTTTAAACATGGTAACAAAGAACAAAGAAATTTAAGATGACATTAAAATATTCAATTCTCAGAGTGAGAAAATAGAGCGTATTGACGTGTATGCATTGTTGATTGCTGTGTGTTTGTCTTTGTGTGAGTGGGTATGCATTCATGCGTGAATTTGTGTATTCGTCTCAGATCATGTATCGCTATGCTATCTTTTTTTCAACAAAAAGAACATAAATAAGAATAAGTACAGCAACATCAGGACAACTGTCAAATATTTACAATCGTACGCTCATATGACAAAATACACCGAATTTCATAGAAAGAATAGTGTGACAGTTGGTACCTTTGTATTCTAAATCGGCCACGAAACGAAACATTCAATGTAAACATTGCACTACATAGTTTTTGTAAGATTTGGGAAGGCTAAACATTTTCAGGGAACTCCTGGTAGTATAACAATATCCATTATACTCCAAGACCGCCAGCACATTATTTGCAAAATATATAAGCCTACTTCAACATATATAATATACTGCCACTCGTATCACTCACACACTACGCACTGTACCTCAAATCCCCTCTAAAGCCTCCTCAACAAATACCAATATATATTTGGTTATTTTTTTATTTTTTTAAACAAAAATTGCAGTTTGACATCATGTCTGCGGAGTATATAATTTGTGCAAAAGCCTACCATGAGGCAGACCCCTTGCACTGGAACATCGGGTTTGGCCCCTTACAACAGACCTCCAACCAATAACGTCACAAGCTGTGGAGGGAAGCTCCACCCCTTTACAATTTACTCTCTCCTGATTGGTCCCTCTCTACCTGCGGCCTGTACCAACTCCTCAGGCCTTTGATGCCTATTCTGACCTCCTCATGATGACATCCTGACCTCTAGCCGACCTTTAGAAGACCCAGCTGACAGGAACCCACTGCTGCTCTGCGCCTAGTCTCTCCAGCGCCATCTTCAGGCCGCAGAAGGCCCCCTCCAGGCTGTCGTTGATGATGTTCAGGTCAAAGTAATGTCCGTAGGCCCGCTGGATCCTTTCGCTCTCATCCACTGTCCTCTTCAGCTCTGAGTCCTGCATGGGAGGAACAACAGGGAGATGATAGTGGTTATCATGGACAACTATGACTTGTTTGCATGTGAACAATTGGGCCCATTCAAAAAGCATCTCAGAGTAGACGTGCTGATCTAGGATCAGATCCTCCCTGAAATGAATTGCCGTGAATGGGCATATTAAAGATGATGAATTGCTAGGGTTAATGCATTATGAACATACCAGTCCTACATTTTACCATGTGTCTAACAACATTGTTTGCTCACAGTAACAGGACCAGTGATGTAGCTGTGGTACAACTATCCAGTCTGGGACTCACCGTTAACTGTTTGGTCATCACTCCGGCTTCTTTGGCAGACTTATTCATGGCTTTGAGGACCTCGTAATCTGGAGCCTCAATAAACACCACGTAGGGAAGGAACTCTGACGTCCGCAGAACCTTAAGTGCCTGTAGCGTGGAATGAAATGGTTGAAAAGTGGCTGTAGCAATACATTATTATTAACCCCGCTAATGACGTAACGAGCTACTGAAATTGGCCACGAATCACTTGAAAATGTGTCTCATTGAAGGAATCCGCTCCTTCCGTTTCCTCTCTGTAATTCAAACTCTCGCTTTGGTTAAACAATAAGAACATTATATCATAACCCTATTACTTTACTATGTGCCGAAGTTTGGCATAGTGGTAATGTAGCCAACAATTTAAAAATAAAACAATACAATATGAATGGGGGGAATGAATTCAGTTCTCCTTTAAATGAAAACAAAAAGGTCCAGATCGACCTCTTCCCTGGACATTGATACCCCCAAAAAATGTATAGAGGATGATATCTGAATGAATATAGATGCCCAGATGCTATAGTCTACCTGTGGGTTGACATCCAGGATGCAGATCTTGCCAGAGTCCACCACCTCGTGGATGGAGTTGATCTTGGTGCCATAGAGGTTCCCGTCGTACTCGCCGTGCTCCAGGAAGCGCCCGTTCTTAATGTCCAAATCCATCTCACTGCGAGTCATGAACGAATACATCTGTGCATCCGTTTCATCCACCTTGGGTTTCCTCGAGGTAACTGTTGATCAGTGGTGGAAAAAGTACCCCATTTTCATACTTGAGTAAAAGTAAAGATACCTTAATAGAAAAAGTAAAAGTGAGTCACCCAGTAAAATACTACTTGAGTAAAAGCTTAAAAGTATTTGGTTTTACATATACTTAAGTATCAAAAGTAAATGTAATTGCTAAAATATACTTAATTATCAAAAGTAAAAGTATGAATAACAAAACAAATCTTTATATTAAGCAAACCAGACGGCACAATTTTCTTATTTTTAAAATTGAAGGATAGCCAGGGATACACTGGCTATTGTTTACAACACTCGGACATCATTTACAAAAAAAAGCATTTGTGTTTAGTGAGTCCGCCAGATCAGAGGCTGTAGGGATGACCAGGAATGTTCTCTTGACAATTTTCTGTCCTGCTAAGAATTCAAAATGTTAAGAGTACTTTTGGGTGTCAGGGAAAATGTATGGAGTAAAAAGTACATTATTTTTCTTTAGGAATGTAGTGAAGTAAAAGTTGTCAAAATTATAGTAGTAAAGTAAAGTACAGATACCCCGCCCCCAAAAAAATACTTAAGTAGTAGTTTAAATTATTTTTTACTTAAGTATTTTACACCACTGCTGGTGATAAATACAGATTGATGGTTGTTGTTTGGTCATGTACATTAAGGTATAGCAACTGACAAATACAGTGCTGAACAACGCACACAGAATCACAAAATGTAGTCTTTGTAACTCATACAAAGTAAAGGTATTTTGTATTTTTAAATTGTTTATGTTTTTTGTATACTTTTCTAATATGGCATTGTTTACAGAATACCAGAGTAGCCTAGTGGTTAGAGTGTTGGACTAGTAACCGAAAGGTTGCAAGTTCAAAACCCCGGAGCTGACAAGGTACAAGTCTGTCGTTCTGCCCTGAACAGGCAGTTAACCCACTGTTCCTAGGCCGTCATTGAAAATAAGAATTTGTTCTTAACTGACTTGCCTAGTAAAATAAAGGTAAAAAAAAAAAAAAAAAAAAAAAATGTCAGTGTTTCGTAGCTCTGTCAGTGTTGAATGTTAGTACTACTCACAGGGGATGGTGGTCCCATACCGCAGGGGGTCT
This sequence comes from Oncorhynchus masou masou, assembly GCF_036934945.1. NCBI lineage: Eukaryota > Metazoa > Chordata > Actinopteri > Salmoniformes > Salmonidae > Oncorhynchus > Oncorhynchus masou. The sequence goes on along the minus strand of NC_088229.1, from coordinate 58,837,180 downwards.
GACACCAACAGTTTGTTCTTCAGACTACGGCGGCCCACTCCCTGTGCTCCAATCAGAACCAACGTCTTCCGACGGAACGGGGAAACCTTGGCCACCTCCTCGTAGATCCTCAGCTCATGCCGATCAAACTCTGAACCATCAACATATTCATATCAGATATCCGCATTACTAACGGTATTACTGCACCTACTCAATCTAGCATACTGCATTGACAACAGTTTACACGTTTGTCTAATAATGTTTACAACAAGTAAAACTCCATTCGCTGCAGTTTCAAACATTGTTACGTTCACATGGTCATGTTGGTACAAAAAACGCACCTGCATTTTTGGTCGTTAGATACATCATCTTTTTCTTCTTCTTCCCGCCCATTCCAGAACAAAGAGGACCTGTGAAAAGCAACAACAACAAAAATGTTCGGTCTTCATTCAGTACTTCTCAGCCCACTTCAATTGAATCTTGATCAATTTAATGAACAGCGCCTGCCAGTCAGGGTCTGTTGCCTTTTAGAGTGTTGCTGTTCTGAATCGTAAATCAGGTCTGCTGAGGGTGCATAGGTAGCATGTACCACTAGAGGGCAGTATGCCTCTGCATTACAGTAAGGATGACACTCCATTTTATTACAACAGTACAACTGGGAATCACTGTTACTGCCCAGTCGTCTGCTCAGTATTGGCCGGCAGGTGGATTTTGAGGACGTTTGTTTGAAGCGGGGACAACAATGGGCATGACATAACCTTTTGATGTTTGTTTTATGAAAATAAATACGACTTTGATATCGACACAGTGGATCAATATGTTGATGGGATGCATTAAAAGAGCTGGCCATTTGACAATGATCACTTCTGATTTTTAAATATGGCTCAATCACATTAAAATCCTAAACTGCATGCTGGTTCCACTGGCTTAGTCGGTAGCACCATGGCAACGCCACTGTTGTGTGTTTGATTCATACATTCAATACAAGTAGCTTGGGATAGGCATTTTATATACACTGCTCAAAAAAATAAAGGGAACACTAAAATAACACATCCTAGATCTGAATGAATGAAATATTCTAACCCATGGAGGTCTGGATTTGGAGTCACACTCAAAATTAAAGTGGAAAACCACACTACAGGCTGATCCAACTTTGATGTAATGTCCTTAAAACAAGTCAAAATGAGGCTCAGTAGTGTGTGTGGCCTCCACGTGCCTGTATGACTTCCCTACAATGCCTGGGCATGCTCCTTATGAGGTGGCGGATGGTCTCCTGAGGGATCTCCTCCCAGACCTGGACTAAAGCATCTGCCAACCCCTGGACAGTCTGTGGTGCAACGTGGCGTTGGTGGATGGAGTGAGACATGATGGGTGGGCCAATCCATAGCATCAATGCCTTCCTCTTGCAGGAACTGCTGACACACTCCAGCCACATGAGGTCTAGCATTGTCTTGCATTAGGAGGAACCCAGGGCCAAACCCGCCATCATATGGTCTCACAAGGGGTCTGAGGATCTCATCTCGGTACCTAATGGCAGTCAGACTACCTGTGGCGAGCACATGTAGGGTTGTGCGGCCCCCCAAAGAAATGCCACCCCACACCATGACTGACCCACCTCCAAACCGGTCATGCTAGAGGATGTTGCAGGCAGCAGAATGTTCTCCACGGCGTCTCCATACTGTCATGTCTGTCACATGTGCTCAGTGTGAACCTGCTTTCATCTGTGAAGAGCACAGGGCGCCAGTGGCGAATTTGCCAATCTTAGTGTTCTCTGGCAAATGCCAAACGTCCTGCACGGTGTTGGGCTGTAAGCACAACCCCCACCTGTGGACGTCGGGCCATCATACCACCCTCATGGAGTCTGTTTCTGACCGTTTGAGCAGACACATGCACATTTGTGGCCTGCTGGAGGTCATTTTGCAGGGCTCTGGCAGTGCTCCTCCTTGCACAAAGGTGGAGGTAGCGGTCCTGCTGCTGGGTTGTTGCCCTCCTACGGCCTCCTCCACGTCTCCTGATGTACTGGCCTGTCTCCTGGTAGCGCCTCCATGCTCTGGACACTACGCTGACAGACACAGCAAACCTTCTTGCCACAGCTCGCATTGATGTGCCATCCTGGATGAGCTGCACTACCTGAGCCACTTGTGTGGGTTGTAGACTCCATCTCATGCTACCACTAGAGTGAAAGCACCGCCAGCATTCAAAAGTGACCAAAACATCAGCCAGGAAGCATAGGAACTGAGAAGTGGTCTGTGGTTACCACCTGCAGAACCACTCCTTTATTGGGGGTGTCTTGCTAATTGCCTATAATTTCCACCTGTTGTCTATTCCATTTTCACAACAGCATGTGAAATGTATTGTCAATCAGTGTTGCTTCCTAAGTGGACAGTTTGATTTCACAGAAGTGTAATTAACTTGGAGTTACATTGTGTTGTTTAAGTGTTCCCTTTATTTTTTTGAGCAGTGTATAATTATATCATATATCGCATGAATACCCCCCCCCCACAAGTGTCCCATATGTGTCTACAACAGACCCAAGAGGAGTCTTAGCAGACTGGCACTTCCTCCAACTGAAGTTACATTTAAATAGATTCTCTCATCCAGAGTGACTCGCATACATTTTCATACTTTATTGTACTGGTCCCCCTGTGGGAATTGAACCCACGACCCTGGTGTTGCAAGCACCACGCACTACCAACTGAGCCACAAGTGAAGAGAAGGGAAGCAGATGTAGGCAAGGCTGCAGGCTGACTCACCACCCACCACGTGTACTGGTGTGCTACAGACAGACAGAGGACACTACAGTATGAATGTGACCTGGCCCCTCTGTTTAGAATGAGCTTAACGAGGAACAGATTGAATCAGCCCGCTTGTTTGAGTCATTCCTCTCTAAGCCTGCTGCTTATTTGCTAGTCCCTCTTCACTGATGAAACAACCATCTTGAAGGTTGACTGGGGGACAAGCAGGGTTCTAAAGCGTACACGTGCACATTGCACAGCGCAAAACACGCAGAGCAACAAATCTTCCTTCAGTCTCCATTTATGCTTCATGGTTTTTTTCTTCTTCTTGTGGACCATATTGTTGCGTATTCAGACAATAATAAAGTATCATCGCACCTTCTCTCTGTTTGAGATCTTCAGTGTCTTGTGTTATTTCCACGACAGATGTCAGAGGAGTAAACGTGTTCAACTTGTGCATTCAGAGCGTTATGTTTAGCGTGTAGAAGGTGTCAGGCTACTTTGTGTCTTCCAGCCCCTATGGGTTATAATACGGTAATAAGGAATGACGCATATATATAATATACAGCACCTGTTGTAACCAGCTCCAGATCTCTCTTGACAAAAGCCTTCCTCTTCTCCTCCAGGAGCTGGCTGGGGATGAGGCCTGCACTGCCCCCCTCCAGGTGACATGCCTGTGATGAAAAGAAATACATAAAGCTGTCCTGTCACCATTTTGAACAACAACACATTGAAAACTATTCGGGATAAAGTGAACGAATTAGGAGTGGTTGTCCATTCAGAAGTGACTGACCTGCCACCAGTTGAGGTCCTCCTGATTGAAGATCTGCAGGATGTCTCCACTGCTGAAGCCCAGGCCTGCCTCCTTACAGGGGATTAGGTTGTCATGGGACGGGTCATAGTCAAAGTGACACTTCACATAGGCCTGAGGAAGATGGAGAGGGCACTGGGTAAAATATGTTGTCTACTTACTTCGGTCACCTCAGCATGCACCCGCACACAGTACAGAGAGGTGGTTATTGTTGATACTCTGTAATACATGGAGCTGAACATCTCTTTACTGGACTGGATTTATTTTGCACTTAAGGGGAATTTATCATCTACTATCAACATGTACTGTGTGACCCACCTGCACATAGATCCTTATATGGAATGGAATTGTGTTTTGACAAACAGTTTTTCTGATGATTGGCAATGTGCTGTGATGATGGAGCAGTTTTCCGGTGCAAGCGAAATGTCTCCACAGACAACAGCGTCTAATCTGTCATCTCTCTCCCTCTCAGAGATAACATTCAGCAGCTCTCTGCTTGGACAGCTTGAAGTCGCCTCCGGCAATGAAAATACTTCAAAATGAACCCGCGTCGGTCGTCAGGAAGAAATTCAAGGGAGTAACCACTCAAAATGTGTTGTCCGAACCTTTTGAAATACGCCCCAAAATATTTCAAACGAATAGCCCAGACCTGATGTTATCCAGTCAGCCATGAGGGGACGATTCAAAGGCACTCTTTCAAAAAGGCGTCTGGCCCAGGGCATCTGTCCAGCTCATATTGGACCTTGGCTGGTCAGTGGAATGGGATAGACAGTACAGAGCTGTGGGTTATTGGCATGACATGAATTACTGTTATTTGAGACAGGTGTTCTGTCCTGTGAGCTTTTCCTTGTTCGCTTTCATTTGGACCATTCTGTCGCTGACTACACTCAGTCTATAACACTCTTTGGCTCCTTTGAGACCCTGTGACCATTAGCTAGTCTCCAGGGTTAAACACTCACAGAGCTAAGGACACTATACCAACAACAAATTCAAAGGCTGGGCCTCTAAATGGAAAGGGGTTGTTTAAAAGAAGTAATAGTAACCAGTAATGTGTTTTGGGTGTATTCATTCAGGGTGCATACTAAGGGGAACAATTCACTATTTTGAATAACTTACTTACTGCAAAAGTTAAAACTCTGTGTGAAACTCTTAAACACTCTTATATGCAATGTTTTTGTCAGCTGAAATACTGAGGATGTGGGTGGAAATCATACATCGATAACATTTTCTTTCTAGTTGAAACAGATCTACTGTACGGATCAGTTTTTCCCCCAGGTTGTTTTTGGTTTGCTCTAAATCCTACTCACTCCAGTAGCTAATTCATCATTCATGAGAGAAAATAATTTAGTAGGATTATATGGGGTCAATTTCACGCCATATGTATTGAATTCAAAATCAAATAAATCGTGAACATGAAAAATAAAGTTGAGAATGTAAACATATTTTCCAGGACTGGGTGAAATAATGTATGTTGAAATCAAAAACCAAACAATTGAAAGCATAATATGTAGAATTGTAAACAAAAATAAGACATCAAAAGCAAAACCCCAAAACTTGTAAGCAAATAATTTTAAAGCGAGAGCAAAACTCTATGACAAATTATTATTTTTTAAAAATTTAAAACAAATGCAAAAATCTTTTCTGTTAAACTTTCCTAGCAACCAATCCTTTTGAATTGCATATAGATCTGAAAAGATTTGATAGGTATAAGAAGTATAGTAATAGCTCTAACTGTACTCCGACAGACTAAGTGGATCTTTTGGGGCATATTGGATACACCTATCCAATGCTTTCAGATCTAATGAAGTCAAAAAACAGATATGGGCTAGGGTTCCAATTAGAATGAATCATAGGACCCTAGGAATTTCAGCAGCTGTTGCTGAGGTCATATGGGTCAATGTATGGGGTACCCCCGAGGGATCAAGGGCCAGGGCTCAACTCACCTGGCGTGGGGTGTGAGGCTCCTGGTAGCTGGGGAGGATCTTGAGCACCACGCTGCCGCTGGCCTCCTTTAGCATCTGCTGGAGCACCTTGGGGTCATTGCCCACCTCTTTGGCATTCACCTCCTTGATAATGTCACCCACGTAGAGGAGGCCCTGCTGGTCGATCATCCCGCCATGAAGGATGCGGGCGATCACCAGCTCTCCACTCTCCACCCGAAATGTCACACCCTACAAAGACAAAAATGTAGCCCTTTATTTTACCATTGGTTTTTATCTACCTGAGCCGAGTCAAAGAAGAGGAAAACATCCAGGACCATGACTAGAAGTACTAACAAAGGTTTAACAAGGACCACCATTTTATTTTTCAGTTTCATAAAGAACCACACCACAATATATATATCCCATTTAGCAGACGCTTTTGTCCAAAGCGACTTACAAGTCGGCTGGGGCCACTACTTTTACATATGGGTGGCCCCAGCGGGAATCGAACCCACGACGCTTGGCGCTGCAAGCGCCATGCTCTACCGACTGAGCCACACAGGACCCATCCACTGTCTTAACAATTGAGGGTCATTTGATTCATCCACTGTCTTAACGATTGAGGGTCATTTGATTCATCCACTGTCTTAATGATGGAAGGCCACTTGACTTCCAGTTTTTAAACAAACATTTTTTTAAATGATTGAGGAGAAAAGTACGGTTCAGCCCATTGGGTAATCTTACCGCACCCCCATATGCCATGTCTTGAAATACGAAGATAGACGGATTAAAAGTTGTACATATTGTAAAACCTCTGACAGACAACTTTCTCACTCCGCCCATCATTTTTTTTTACTTTATAGAAGTACACTCCCAGAAGGCCTGAATCATGGAGTCACTGTTCGTTTTACACTTATGACTCTGCTGTAGAATTTGTACGTTTTGTTTCTTGAATAAAAACATTCTGTACATTGTAATGTTGTTAGTTATGTTACACTCCCTCCATCTTGTGCCAACATCAGCTATTTGTAAGTCTTGGTTCCAAAAGTTCATGTTTTTTCTCGAAGACATTGTCAGTTGGTTATGCTCTCTACAAGGTTTTTTTATATCTTCCCTATTATATGAACATCAAATCAAATGTTATTTGTCACACGCGCCGAATACAACAGGTGTAGTGAACCTCTCAACACACAGTTGCACATGTAAACCACTGTAAAGCCATTTCAAAATGGCTGCCATGGTGTCCAGCATTTCTTGTCCATCACTGAGTCTTACCAGGTGCTCTCCAGACACCTTGCGGATGCCCACCATCCTGACTGCATCTGGGGGCACAGGCTGGTTGTTGAAGGCAGCGTCCATGAAGGAACAGGGGCTGGGAGGAGGAGTCTCAAAGGTCTTGGAGGCCACCGAATCATGGGTTTCCATGAGAGACTGTGGACCAATAGGGACAGAGGATCAAGATGTGGATGATTGCATGGCACATACTGTACGATAGAATTGTTCGAGTAAGACAGTAATATTCACAACTGATCTTAAGAAGACTGCATTGGATACATTAAGCAAATTAGCATGGCACCCATGGTAGCAACACCAGTTAGGACAGTTTCCCTTCAGTAAGGGATTTCTTTGAGAATGGAGTAGAAGTCGCAGAGTTGGAGTGCTGATCTAGGATCAGTTTAGCCTTTTAGATCATGATGAATAAGATTGCATGGACAGATTGCGTGATCCTAGATCAGCTATGATATCGAGCATAAACGAAACCGTCAAGCGTGCAGACCTGGAAGTGTGGCTCCTTCAGTATGCACGCCAGTTCGTCTGCGGCCTTGCTCCTGTGCGTGAGGGGAGTGAGCTCCTTCAGGATGTCCTGCACCAGCTCCATGTTGTTGTCACTCACCGCCTCCAGCCTGGACTCCTCCAGGTTCTCATGGGCCTGCGGGTAGCAGGGAGACGGGAACTGAAGGGCAAAAAGTTATTGTTAATAACTAGCAATCTTTGTTGGTCATTTTAGCCCATTGCAGTAATTATTTATACGTACTATTTAGCAGACATGTTTATCCAAAGCAACTTTCAGTGCAGTGAGTACATACATTTTAGTATTCAAACCCACGACCCTGGCATTCCTAGCGCCATGCTCCTACCAACTGAGCCACACAGGACCAATAGTACCAAATTAGAGCAAATATATGGCAGATCTCGCGACGCACTTCGGCCCGAACAAAGAGTCACAGAGTATTTACTATGAACTCAGTTACTTTCTGGCAATAAAGTCACTCTCCTGTAAAAACACAGAAAACATCTAAAGAAACACAGTGCAACTCCCATGCAGCAACAAACCACTTTGAGTCACGACTTCACCGGAAAATATGTGTCTGCCCTAAAACAATCAGATACACTGTGTGTTTTCTCCCTGTGCTGTGGAGCATCAATGTTTTAGTTTATATGAATATTTCACTTCGTCTTTTGCACTGAGGGCACTGGTCCTACTTTACTGAACATGTCCTCACCTTTTAACACGACTGGCCTCTGGCCCACCACCCATGTGGGACTTATGAACTAAATCATAATGCGCTCGCTCCTGCCCCTCAATCTCCAAGTGTTTATTTCCCATTAACAGAAAACCCTCTAATTAATTTAGAAGTTTGAAATGCTGCATAGTGCTTAATTAAATGGTTCCACTTTATATCAACTTATGCTGGCTTCGACCATTATACGGTAGATACAATGAAATTACAGTGTTGAGGCAGTGTTACAGTGCTGAGGCAGTGTTACAGTGCTGAGGCAGTGTTACAGTGCTGAGGCAGTGTTACAGTGATGAGGCAGTGTTACAGTGCTGAGGCAGTATTACAGTGTTGAGGCAGTGTTACAGTGTTGAGGCAGTGTTACAGTGTTGAGGCAGTGTTACAGTGTTGAGGCAGTGTTACAGTGCTGAGGCTACAGTGCTGAGGCAGTGTTACAGTGCTGAGGCAGTGTTACAGTGCTGAGGCAGTGTTACAGTGCTGAGGCAGTTTACAGTGCAGAGGCAGTGTTACAGTGCTGAGGCAGTGTTACAGTGTTGAGGCAGTGTTACAGTGTTGAGGCAGTGTTACAGTGTTGAGGCAGTGTTACAGTGCTGAGGCAGTGTTACAGTGTTGAGGCAGTATTACAGTGTTGAGGCAGTGTTACAGTGCTGAGGCAGTATTACAGTGCTGAGGCAGTATTACAGTGTTGAGGCAGTGTTACAGTGCTGAGGCAGTGTTACAGTGTTGAGGCAGTGTTACAGTGTTGAGGCAGTGTTACAGTGTTGAGGCAGTGTTACAGTGCTGAGGCAGTTTACAGTGCTGAGGCAGTGTTACAGTGTTGAGGCAGTGTTACAGTGCTGAGGCAGTTTACAGTGCTGAGGCAGTGTTACACTGTTGAGGCAAGTACAGCGTAACTACAAGGCTGATCCAAATTAGCACAAGAGAAATTAATAAGAACACTGAGAAAACAACTTAAATAAGGATATCAATACATAGCAGTTAATCTGCTGCTGCACAGCCTATAAAAATAGATCAGATATCATTTAACATTCCACCGCCCTGCTACGTTACTCCCAAACAGACACAAATAGCCATGTTGTTTTATGGGTAGATTTACAGAGACAGTCAATCCCACAGAGACATGCTCCCATGGGCCTGTTGTCTGGTCTGGCAGCTATGGCTGTTTGTTTATGTGACGGAAGGGAACGCACCCCTGCTGTTGAACAGGATATGAGTACACACAAACACTTGCTCGTACGCAGAAACACACACAGCCAGACAGACGGACGGACGGACGAAACAGACTGACGGACGCACGGACAGACAGACAGACAGACAGACAGACAGACAGACAGACAGACAGACAGACAGACAGAAAAACAGACACACGCTCAAAGAGACACATACACACCCACACCCACACACACACACACACACACACACACACACACTGTGTAGGACTCTTTTGCAGGAAGACTGGGTTTACTCAATGTGCTTTGGCAAGGGTCTGGCAACCTTGTGGAGCAAGCTGTCAGAAAGTGGTCCTTGGACAGCAGAACAACACAAATACTGCTGCTTAGATCAGGGGGTGGGGAGACAGACAGCCAGAAGGTTCAGCCCTCTTGGAATAGCTACCTTTAGTCTCTGATGTTGTTGTCTGGCTTTATAAGCTCCTTCACAGGCACATTGAAAATATGGGAGGCTGAAGAATCCCAATAGAGCGATAGGACTGCGTGTGCATATTAAGTCTTTGTACCGTTTAAAATCAATTCTGTAGACCACCTAAATTGACAAGAATACTGTAGCTACCTTTAGTCTCTGTTGTTGTTGTCTGGCTCTGTAAGCTACTTGATATGCACATTTGAAATATTATATGGCAGCATTGACAAAACAAACACGGAGAGGACTGTACTGTATGCACACACTCTTCCAAAATGGTTCTTCGATTGTCCCCATAGGATAATCCTTTTTGGTTCCAGGTAGAACCCCTTTGGTTTCCATGTACAGCCCTCTGTGGAAACGGTTCTACATTGGAACCGAACCAAAAGTGTTCTACCTTGAACCAAAGGGGTTCTAATAGTGTAGCATACCAGGTCTGTGTCGTCTCGTTCAAAAGACATAGGCCACCTCAAGACGTGAGTGAGAGCGAGAGCAATTGCGCGCTTGTGATCTTATGCTCTATTTCAATGCTTCAATAGTTCTGATGACTCCAACATAAGGAGCCAAGCAGTAGCTGCCATGTTGATAATTGATCATGATGTTGCTTTGTGAATGGATTTTGGCATAGCTGCTCCATATACTCTATACCATGAAGAATAATACAACAGACCTGCTTGGAGGTCAATGGCAAGCAACAGTACACTCTGTTCAAAATTCCTGTTTCAAGTCCTTGAACATAGGACAGTGTTCGTACAGCTTGCATCTGTGAATTAATCCTTTAGGAGCTTCCCATATATAGATAGACAAAAGGGGGACACACACACAGATAATAAATCTCCCCCAGAAAATAAATAAATCAGCTTTGAGAGAAGCGGTGGAGAGTAGAGAGAGAGCGAGAGATTTGAATGCATGCATTTGATGCAGTGCTCCCCAAAGAGCTCTAATCTCCTTCTCGCTTCCAGAAAACCCTGTCTGTCTGAATGCTTTGAATCGGAGAGAGAGAGAAAGACCACACAGCATTAGTGAGCCTGCAAGTCTGTTCTTTCTTTGAGAGCATGGCAAAGAACAGAGTATCCCCCAGGATTGTAAAATGTCAGAGCTTCTGACAGTTCCTAGGCCTCAACTGCATTAGAATAGATAGCGCAACAATCACGACTATATTGTAATTTTAATAATTACAATGTTAATGTCAGTGTTGATTTGTTCATTTCCTTCTCAAGGTTCTAAACTTAAATTGACGTTTTATTATTTTGTTTATCGATTGTGGACTTTTCATTCTAGTAGCTTTTGGAAAATTCATTTTTTTTTAAGGGCGCTGAATTTGGAATCATGCTCCTTTCTTTTCGGGAAAAGGAGGACGTTTAAAATCGGGGATAAAAAAAGACCGAACCCGGAGCTCAGTGGGGCGCTGCTCTCAATAGCCAGTCTGCTACTCCAAACTCCCTTTATCCCTCCCTCCTCCTTCCCTCAACCTCAGTCTCTTCAAAAGCTGAAAAGCTCAAAGTGTAAAACGAAGAACATGCATCCATTATATGTTGGAAAACTAGTCATCATTAAAAAGAAAAGTCGATAAGGCAAGTTTTTGTTTTGGTATCTCTTCTCTCACAAGAAAGTAGCTTCTTTGTGCTTTTTGGTGAACTTTGTGAACTTTGTGCCTCATAAGGTTGTGACTTTGTGTCTCAGACAGAAAGTTGATAACGTCCTTGAATCAAAACACCCATGACAATGCAGGTGTCTTTTGTTCTTGGCTAAATGTTTTTCTACTTGTAAAATAGTCATTTTACAGACATTTGAGTCCAGTGCAGACAGTTTCTGACAAGAACAGACTGATAAGTTGACTAAACAAACGATTCATGAATTGCAATTCCATCTATGTAAAAGCAAAGAACATAGTCATATGAAGACAACTAGAACTCAACAAGAAAGCTATCACCTCATACCGACAAGCCCAACAGATCCATAGAAAAGTAGGTATACTGTAGGTAAAGGTATATCCTCACCACGGGGCTCTCCATGATGCCCTTGAGGAAGATGAGGTCCAGGTCATTGGCCATGGTGGAGCTGGTGCTGTCACTCAAAGTGTCTAGAACCTGCTGCATAGCTGGAGACAGACACAGGAGAGAAGAGGACAGTTAGGACTACAGGTTACTCACCGTTCCACTTTTCCCCCCCCCGTGCAGTGAAAATCATTTTACAAAAATGAAAATTGAAGTAAGCTCTTTGCAGCAACTTTTTTGAGTGCGGAGCTACTATATCGTTTGTATATCTATACTCGCTGGTTGTATACACATACTAACCCTTTGGGAGAGTGCCGTGGTTTTCATTTGATTAGTCACCATTGGTCAGCTCGTAAGGAAAACAAACACATAAAGAGAGAAAGTGTGAGAGAATAGAGATGTTCACCGGAAGCATGAGCAAAAGAACCTAGAGAAAAAGTAGTCTACAGGAAAGCAATACAGAGAGAGATGAAATGCCTCACATCCTTTCCAAAGCAATCTCACCACTGTCAGTGAATTCCCTGTCAATTTTCTTTCTGACAGTGGAGACAGCATCTCACCTCCCCTTCGTCTCTCTCTACCTCTTATCTCTCTGGGGTAGAGTCACAGAGGGGGGGGGGGGGGGCAGCAGGAACTGTACGATCTGAGGAAGTCACATCAACAACCCTTCAAAGCAACTCCACTTGTATAACTAGGAAGGTTGGCAGTGCAGTTTGTCCACTGATTTTATATAACAAAGGGGACACAGAGCAGTTGACTGACGGACTGCCACTAACCGACTGACAGACTGATGGAGACAGTGGCATTTCTTCTCAGAACACTATCCTTCCCTCATTATGTTTGGATAGCTTATTGTTCATCTCACCGTCTTGTCCCATCCCATCCTATCGCAATGCATCAAACTTGTAAATTGTCAGAGAAGTCCACTAGAGCATGGGTTCTCCAAGTCGTAATGCATATATATATATATACTTTGATATTGCCGTGGACTCCCCCTGCAGTACCTCCATGGACTGGAGGTCCAAGGCAGGGTAGCCTAGTGGTTAGAGTGTTGGACTAGTAACATGGAAGTTCAAACCCCCCAGCTGACAAGGTACAAATCTGTCATTCTGCCCCTGAACAGGCAGTTAACCCACTGTTCCTAGGCCATCATTGGAAATAAGAATTTGTTTTTAACTGACTTGCCTAGTTAAATAAAGGTAAAATAAAAGGCCATATTCCAAAATGTATATACTGTATGCACTACATTTTTAAAAACTGAATATTACTAACAAAAACAGATGAAACATACATATCTGTGAAGTAAGTTTAAAGGGTGTAAAACAATAACACAATGTAATTTCATTACATATCATTCATCTACAATGTAGGCTCTTAAACAAGGGCAACATGGGCCTGGGAGGCTCACAGGGACATTGGTTTCCACTGCAGTACTCCAACAATTATAAAATGTTTCAACTCAATAGTTATTGTACTCCCAAATTTGCATTTTTTTTCATCAAACATAAAAGCATTGCAATTTAAACTTTAAAACTACAAAGTTTTCTCTGCCTCAAGGCAAAATATGTAGAATTGCAGGATATTAGCTTTAAAGCTGCAACAACAAAACATCTCTCTGCCCCATGACAAAATGTGCAAAATTACAGGAAATTAGCTTGAAAACCACAACATTTTCTCTCCGATGCCAAGAGACAGGCCTTAAAAATGTTCTTCCCCAGGGCCTGAGACTTGGTTCGTCCTGCCATTCACTACCAAAGGCATATTGTTTGCTATTTCTGGAATGTGATACAAAACAAGGCAGCAGTGCGCTTCAGGACAATGTGGACGCCTCCGTGCGGTCAGGTAGGCTGTTTGGAGTGTTTATCCAACTGGATAAAAAATATATATACAATAATAATAATTATGCCCCCCCACTTCTAAAACCAAAGTGGCGCCCCTGACTTGAGTTGTGTTCTGATTATGAGTGGGTCCCTGATAAATTTGCTATCATAAAACGGGTCCCCGACCCCAAAAGGTTTGAGAACCCCTGCACGAGAGTTCCTTTTCCCCATGTCATCACTTGCTAACGAGGCATCATTCCCTAACGAGGGCGTGATATGTAACTCAGAGATGATCTGTGCAATTAGAGTGCAGTTCATCAATTTAATCAGCTCCATTAGGAGTGACTGCACGGCAAATTTGGAGACACAACGACCCTGCATCATTTACTGCCTCCCACTATAATATTGTTTTCTCATAACCATAGATCAAGGGTATGATTACCGTACCCTACCAGAGACCATAAAAATAACTATAAAACAGATCCAAACCATAAAGTCCAGTTTTCAGCTCATGTTTCACCTGATTTAGTTAACAAAAGTCGCATCTGGTCCAGGTAATTCCAGGTAATTCATGAAATAGCACAAGTGTGGGGGTGGGCCTTCCTCTTCTGTCCTCTATTGCTCCTCTATTGCTCCTCTAGCAAAGGGGGAGGCTGGTGTTTTTTGATCCTAACATGGACGACAATACTGAATATCTAAGGTGGACAACAATATGCATGGTAAACAATAAGATTTGGAGGACAAGATGCATGATGATGTATGACGACCATAAAATAACTTTTTGAAACATATCCAAATGGATTTCAAAAAAGAGGAAGAAAGCTGGACACTATGAAGTATGTAAATGATGTTAAGTAGTCAAATAACGAACCCATGTATTGATGTGAAAACAGATTTGTATTCATATGAATGAATCTATCATATTTGTTAAAATAAAAAATACATTTTTTTATTTTTTATAAAATATTATTTTGAACAAAAAAAGAAAGAGAACATGTGACCCTCTAATAGTGGCTGGGAGAAACTTCTACGAATTCCACTCCATAACACTATAGCTCTGGTGGCACAGACGGGTAAGTAGTTCAGTACTTCACCATAGAGACACTTCACAAACACAGCAAAGGCTATAAGGAGCTCTGAGGTCAGTCATGCATTGTACATCAGACACAGCCTTGACTTATGTCAAAATTAATGGAAGTCACACACTCTAGTCCACTCCAAATCCTCGAGTATGTCCTATTTTAAGAGAAACACACTACAAATCTATGAGGAATCACACACTAACAAACACACAAACGGTATGTTACCACAAAAATCTCTGATGGTCATAATGATACTGTTCATTTTCAAGAGGATACTGACGAATGGTTTGTTTTGCGCTCCCTGTCATTTTTTACATCTGTCCTATCAATGCAGACCTCTCCCCAATAATAGAGACATTACTGTAGTTATACTCATCCTAGGCAACTTCTGCAGTTTCAACACATCCGCCCCCAGCTGTCAATAGCAAAACATAAAGATGCAGCCCTGGTTTTGGTTTGGCTTCCACCGGGACAGGAAGGAAGAACGGAAGGAAGGAAGAAATGCCTCCCTAAACAAATAATTAGATGTAGAGTGCAGTGGTAAAACCTTGTTACCCCCCCCCCCCTCCTCCCCTTATCCTCTCTTCTCCTCTTCCCCCTCTTCCCCTGGAGAAGAGGTTGCAGATCAAAATCTGGAGCGGTTGCAGAGAGCAGATCAAAATGCCGACCAAGCTTTTTTAGGCCCTGCATAATTCTCTTTAATCACCAACACTCACCACAGTGTGCCACAGGGTTTGTTTACTTCAGTGTACAGGGCCCTTCTTTGCGTCTCTCTCTCTCTCTCTCTCTCTCTCTCTCTCTCTCTCTCTCTCTCTCTCTCTCTCTCTCTCTCTCTCTCTCTCTCTCTCTCTCTCTCACTCTCTCTGTGTGGATTTATTGGCATGGGAAACACATGTTTACATTGCCAAAGCAAGTTAAATAGATAATAAACAAAAGTGAAATAAACAATAGAAAATGTACAGTAAACATTACACTCACAAAAGTTCCAAAAGAAGAAAGACATTCCAAATGTCATATGTCTATATACAGTGTGTTGTAATGATGTGCAAATAGAAAGTAAAGTAATAAAAGGAGAAAAAAATTAACATAAATATAGGTTGAATTTATAATGGTGTTTGGATTTGTTTTCAAATTCTTTGTGGGTCTGTGTAATCTGAGGGAAATATGTGTCTCTAATATGGTTTGGCAGGAGGTTAGGAAGCACAGCTCAGTTTCCACCTCATTTTATGTGCACATAGCATGTCTTCTCTTGAGAGCCAGGGTTGTGTTAGGCTGCCTTTCACTGAGTCTGTACGTAGTCAAAGATTTCCTTAATTTTGGGTCCATCACGGTGGTCAGGTATTCTGCCACTGTGTACTCTCTGTTTCAGGCCAAATAGCATTCTAGTGTACTCTGTTTTTTTAGTCAATTCTTTCCAATGTGTCAAGTAATTAACTTATTGTTTTCTCATGATTTGGTTGGGTCTAATTGTGTTAGGTGGCTCTTCTCTAGGTTCATTTCTCTTTAGGTGATGGCTTTTCTATGGAGAGATTTAGAGATTTACTGTCAGGGCCCAGGTCTGACAGAATCTGTGCAGAAGATCTCAGTGATACTCCTTGGTTGCAGAGAGAAGCATCAGATCATCAGCAAACAGTAGATATTTAACTTCAGATTCTAGTAAGGTGAGGCCGGGTGCTGGAGACCGTTCTAGTGCCCTCGCCAATTTGTTGATATATATGTTGAAGAGGGTGAGGCATAAGCTGCATCCCTGTCTCATCCCCGGCCCTGTGGAAAGAAATGCGTGTGTTTTTTTTGCCAATTTTAACCGCACACTTGTTGTTTGTGTACATGGATTTTATAATGTCATATAGTTTTACCCCAACAAAACTTTCCATCAATTTGTATAGCAGGCCCTAATGCCAAATTGAGTCGAAAGCTTTTTTGAAATCAACAAAGCATGAGAAGACTTTGCCTTTTTTTGGTTTGTTTGTTTGTCAATTAAGGTGTGCAGGGTGAATACGTGGTCTGTCGTACGGCAATTTGCTAAAAAGACCATTTTACATTTGCTCAGTACATTGTTTTCACTGAGGAAATGTACAAGTCTGCTGTTAATGATGAAGTAGTTCTCTGTTGACGCATATCCCACTGTAGTTATTGGGGTCAAATTTGTCTCCACTTTTGTGGATTGGGGTGATCAGTCCTTGGTTCCAAATATTGGGGAATTTGCCAGACAGAGGATGATGTTAAAGAGTTTAGCCAATTGGAATTTGTGGTATCATTTCATTTAAGATACCATCAACCCCACAGGCCTTTTGTGGGTTGGAGGGTTTGTATTTTGTCCTGTAGTTCATTCAATGTAATTGGAGAATCCATCGGAGAATCTAGTGAGTCTCACTCTCTCTCTCTCTCTCTCTCTCTCTCTCTCTCACTCTCCTTCCCCTCGCATTTACTCCTGTTCTTATTCCCATCATTCCGACAATGCTGACATCATGTAGGCATCACAGTAGGCTCTTTACGTGGCTTGAATAAGATATAAAGGAGAGCTAAATAACAAGAGGAGGGGAAATAAGTAGCCTAGCCATGCTTTTGGAATAGGTTTGCCATCAAGGCAGATTACGAGCGAAGTTGTGAAAGCGACAAGAGAATAATGGCCCTATTCAACAGCGGTTGGTTACTGCTGCCATTGTTGTATTATTCAGAAGGATTATCACAAATCCAACATGGCCTCCTTCTTGTGTCGCAATGCCTTGCTGCTCTGTGTCAGTTGCCAGATTGGGTTGCCTCGCTCACTTTCCCCGACCTACAATACAATAAAAGAGTTTTTAGAATTAAGAGTAAGAAGAGTACAGGTCAGAAGTTCACCAACATAGGTAGGTTTAGATGTCAGTATTAGTTCAGGTGATCCCTTTCCCATAGTGTATGCGGAATCTGTGTAATGCATGCCATTGTGTTTCAAATTCAAACACAGTATCATCTTTACATATTAAATTAGTAGGGGAACGAGTACTGTGAAATCCTCCCCTATGAACTGTGTCCAGCTACCATTGCCAGGATTTAATAGTTTCAACCATGCTAAAGAAGTATTTATCTCTTTCCCACAATTGATGTACACAGTAAAAACAGTAAAAACGCAAGCATTTGTACAGTAATCAACTAATCAACTATCGTTGAATTACGGTTTGAAGACAGACTCAGCGATATGACATAGGCGCAGAAATGAAACAGTATCGTGGGTCAATTTCCGCAACAACTAAGAGCGTTGAAGTGCGAGGCTCAACAACAGGTTTCCAGATAGGACCCTTTTGGGTTCCACGTAGAACCCTCTCCACAGAGGGTACTGAATGGAACCCAAAAGGGTTCTTCCTGGAATCAAAAAGGGTTATCCTGTAGGGACAGCTAAAGAGCCCTTTTTTACAAGAGCAGGGGCACAACCTTCACTGGGGACGGGCTCCCCACATTCTGAAATTGCATTTTTGCACCCCCCCAATTGTATCATTGGAATGTAATACAAAACGAGGCATCGGTGTGCTTTTAGACTATACGAACGCCTCTGAGTGTTGGGTAGGCTGTTGCACCCCTGTATAAGCGTGTAGAGCAGTCAGCAAGATTACCACATTCCACTGGCTTTATTAACAGCCTGAGATGGCAGACAGACGAAGGCTTTGGCCACTAGCCCATCACAAAAGATAAAACTACATCAAAGAATGCTCCCTTCTTGTCCATATTCACCCAAAACAGCAGCATGAGGCCACAGGTGACCAGCCATTGATTGCTAAGCTTCAGTTGATGTCATGGGGAAGCCGCTAAGGTACCACAACGAAAACAATACAATCGGTTGTAATACCGGTTGTAATAACCTCTGTTTGCTTTAGGGGAAAAAGGTAGACATCTTTAAACTAGAAAAAATAATAGGGGGAAGGGACTACCTTGAGTTACACACACACTCATGCATTCTCACGCTATGCGGTTTAGCATTTCCATGGTAACAACAGCTGCAATTAAAGCACCAATGTTGCCCATGCAAGTTCTTATTGTTTGTGTTTCAGCACCCTCTGCGGGGATTATTCTCAACCGGATGCATACGGTTTTCAGGGGAAATGGAAAGAGAGCTTGTGACGCAATTTACGCTTTTGGACGTTACCAAGGCGACCCTCCATCTTAACTCCTCCTCCACAATTACTGGACTGGTTGAACAGTGCAGAAGATAACCTCCGCAGACAGTTTTTCTCTCTCGTCAGGACCCGAAAGAAAGAAATGCCGTTTTTACGCCTGCTATGTTAGGTTAGTGCTTCGGGAACACAGTGGGGAACATTAACCTCAGCAATAGAGGAGGCAACCGGTTGCTATGGAGCACTATGGCTCCAGTGAGGGAGGCAGGGGGTGTGGGTGTTTTTGTTGTGTAGTGAATCCACATAGGGAATACACTGGTCTGAGATCTGTCTGTCATTGTCGTGCCATACATACAGTACCAGTCAAAAGGTTGAACATACCTACTCATTCAAAGGTTTTTCTTTATTTAACTATTTTCTACATTGTAGGATAACAGTGAAGACATCAAAGCTATGAAATAACACGTATGGAATCATGTAGTAACCAAAAAAGTGTTAAACAAATCTAAATATATTTTATATTTCAGATACTTCAAAGTAGCCACCATTTGCCTAATTGACAGCTTTGCACACTCTTGGCATTCTCTCAACCAGCTTCATGAGGTAGTCACCTGGAATGCATTTAAAATGTTAAAAATTACTTTTTGGAATTTCTTTCCTTCTTAATGTGTTTGAGCAAAACAGTTGTGTTGTGACAAGGTAGGGCTGGTATACAGAAGTTAGCCCTTTTTGTTAAAAGACCAAGTCCATATTATGGCAAGAACAGCTCAAATAAGCAAAGAGAAATTACAATTCATCATTATTTTAAGACATGAAGGTCAGTGCTATGATGAAACAGGCTCTCATGAGGACCGCCACAGGAAAGGAAGACCCACAGTTACCCCTACTGCAGAGGATAAGTTTATTAGAGTCACCAGCTTCAGAAATTACAGCCCAAATAAATGCTTCACAGAGTTCAAGTAACAGACACATCTCATTTTCAACTGTTCAGAGGAGACTGCGTGAATCAGACCTTCATGGTCAAATTGCTGCAAAGAAACCACTACTAAAGGACACCACTAAGAAGAAGAGACTTGCTTGGGCCAAGAAATGAGCAATGGACATTAGACCGGTGGAAATCTGTCCTTTGGTCCAAATTTGATATTTTGATTCCAACCGGCGTGTCTTTGTGAGACGCAGAGTAGGTGAACGGATGATCTCCGCATGTGTGGTTCCCTCCGTGAAGCATGGAGGAGGAGGTGTGAGGGTGCTTTGCTGGTAACACTGTCAGTGATTTATTTATAATTCAAGGCACACTTAACCAGCATGGCTACCACAGCATTCTACAGCGATACACCATCCCATCTGGTGTGTGCTTAGTGGGACTATCATTTGTTTTTCAACAGGACAATGACCCAACACTCCTCCAGGCTGTGTAAGGGCTATTTGACCAAGAAGGAGAGTGATGTGGTGTTGCATCAGATTACCTGTCCTCCACAATCACCAGACCTCAACCCAATTTGAGATGGTTTGAGATGAGTTGGACCGCAGAGTGAAGGAAAAGCAGCCAACAAGTGCTCAGCATATGTGGGAACTGTTGAAAAAGCATTCCAGGTGAAGCTGGTCTGCCAAGAGTGTACAAAGCTGTCATCGAGGCAAAGGATGGCTACTTTGAAGAATCTCAAATATTCAATATTATTTTTGGTTACTACATGATTCCAAATGTGTTATTTCATAGTTTTGATGTCTTCACTATTATTCTATAACGTAGAAAATAGTAAAAATAAAGATAAATCCTTGAATGAGTAGGTGTGTCCAAACTTTTGACTGGTACTGTATGTCAGAGGGGTTAGCTAAAGTACATACAGATCTGGGGTCAGGTGATATGGGGATTGGGTCACAGAGGAGCAGACACTGGTTTTAGCAGATAGACAGTCATTTCCAAGTGCATGCACACACACACACATACAAATACACACATTGTCAGGAGCGCCTGACAATAACAACAGGATGTATTGTGGATATTGGTTTTGTAGAGGTTTGAAGGATGTAGGAAATACAGACTAATGATGTCTAGAGACAAAGCGTTTGAAGACCGCCAAAATGTCGGATTTGAATTTGCTAAAGGACTACTCGGTAATTTACACTGGCATGTCTCGAGGGTCTTAACAGGTAGTGTTTCGGTAAGCTATTTGGGTAGTTTCCCTGAAATCCTCTTTCGACATTGCTCCCTCTGAATGAATCAATGAGGTGTTTGATATGTCTAAGTAATTGCTGTTCAATTTTTTTGAAGTGAGTGCACTGCTGTGGAGCGATTTATAAATCAAATATGTTCCACACTGACGATGACCGACAAAATCGCCTAGAACACCTATCGGGAGTAAGCCTGTTAAAACTTTACATTTGACTGATATGAAACTGTACTATGATAATATCCCCTGCTTCCTTACAGTTGTGTAATTAAACACAGGCCTCAGGTAAAGATGAGTGTCGGTGGACAATATTCAGTAGACGTCTTGGAGTGGAGCTTAATCCAGAGTGGTGTGTCACTGTTCAACAACTTATGATGGAACACGCACTTTTAATCAATAGCTTGTCCTCCCTGCTGAAAACAACAGCATAGACCAGCATAGATGGTTTAGGTCAGCGGTGTCACACTCAATTTCCCCACGGGCAGAATTCACAATTCACCGAGTGCTGGAGGGCAACATTAAACATTTATTATATTTCCTTGCCGTAAAACATTGCTCAAAATTGTCCTCTAACTATAACTTTTTCCATTTTTGATGGTCCCTGACTGTCTAGCTCTCGTTTCCATGACTGTTAGCAAGCTGGACAGAGTGACAAGACTAAATGTAGGTTCATTATAATTTCTACACAGTTTCGATTTGGTTTAAGTCATTTCTATGTCAATTGAGATCTAGGCTACATCAAAAAGAATCAAAAATGCCATCCAACACAAGGTATTGTATTATAAATTGAGCCAGCCTAGAGAGTGAAAGAGTTCAAGCATGTAGATCTCAGAGTTGAAGTCAACATTCACACAGTGACACAGTAGGTTTACTGCTAAGACAATTGATTTGGACTGATGTTTGCGTAAAGAATGCGTGCATGCAGTGTGTGTGTGTGTGTGTGTGTGTGTGTGTGTGTGTGTGTGTGTGTGTGTGTGTGTGTGTGTGTGTGTGTGTGTGTGTATCTGCGTACATTTGTGTGTGCATGCATGTGCCTGTGTCTAATGTGCCTGTGTCTAATGTACAATATACAGTGGGGCAAAAAAGTATTTAGTCAGCCACCAATTGTGCAAGTTCTCCCACTTAAAAAGATGAGAGAGGCCTGTCATTTTCATCATAGGTACACTTCAACTATGACAGACAAAACGAGAAAAAAAATCCAGAAAATCACATTGTAGGCTTTTTTATGAATTTATTTGCAAATTATGGTGGAAAATAAGTATTTGGTCAATAACAAAAGTTTATCTCAATACTTTGTTATATACCCTTTGTTGGCAATGACAGAGGTCAAACGTTTTCTGTAAGTCTTCACAAGGTTTTCACACACTGTTGCTGGTATTTTGGCCCATTCCTCCTTGCAGATCTCCTCTAGAGCAGTGAGGTTTTGGGGCTGTTGCTGGGCAACACAGACTTTCAACTCCCTGCAAAGATTTTCTATGGGGTTTAGATCTAGAGACTGGCTAGGCCACTCCAGGACATTGAAATGCTTCTTACGAAGCCACTCCTTCGTTGCTCGGGCGGTGTGTTTGGGATCATTGTCATGCTGAAAGACCCAGCCACGTTTCATCTTCAATGCCCTTGCTGATGGAAGGAGGTTTTCACTCAAAATCTCACGATACATGGCCCCATTCATTCTTTCCTTTACACGGATCAGTCGTCCTGTTCCCTTTGCAGAAAAACAGCCACAAAGCATGATGTTTCCACCCCCATGCTTCACAGTAGGTATGGTGTTCTTTGGATGCAACTCAGCATTCTTTGTCCTCCAAACACGACGAGTTGAGTTTTTACCAAAAAGTTCTATTTTGGTTTCATCTGACCATATGACATTCTCCCAATCTTCTTCTGGATCATCCAAATGCTCTCTAGCAAACTTCAGACGGGCCTGGACATGTACTGGCTTAGCAGGGGGACACGTCTGGCACTGCAGGATCTGAGTCCCTGGCGGCGTAATGTGTTACTGATGGTAGGCTTTGTTACTTTGGTCCCAGCTCTCTGCAGGTCATTCACTACGTCCCCCCGTGTGGTTCTGGGATTTTTGCTCACCTACGGGGTGAGATCTTGCGTGGAGCCCCAGATCGAGGGAGATTATCAGTGGTCTTGTATGTCTTCCATTTCCTAATAATTGCTCCCACAGTTGATTTCGTCAAACCAAGCTGCTTACCTATTGCAGATTCAGTCTTCCCGGCCTGGTTCAGATCTACAATTTTGTTTCTGGTGTCCTTTGACAGCTCTTTGGTCTTGGCCATAGTGGAGTTTGGAGTGTGAATGTTTGAGGTTGTGGACAGGTGTCTTTTATACTGATAACAAGTTCAAACAGGTGCCATTAATACAGGTAACGAGTGGAGGACAGAGGAGCCTCTTACAGGTCTGTGAGAGCCAGAAATCTTGCTTGTTTGTAGGTGACCAAATACTTATTTTCCACCATAATTTGCAAATAAATTCATAAAAAATCCTACAATGTGATTTTCTGGATTTTTTTTCTGATTTTGTCTGTCATAGTTGAAGTGTACCTATGATGAAAATTACAGGCCTCTCTCATCTTTTTAAGTGTGAGTACTTGCACAATTGGTGGCTGACTAAATACTTTTTCGCCCCACTGTATGTGTGTAACACCTCATGACAGTCAGATATTCCCAACCCCCCCCCCCCCCTTCCCTGTTGAGAACACAACAAACCCTCTGAAGGGCCTGCAGTATACCAGCCACTGAAATCACAACAACATCTCCATGGTGATGGTCATTGTGCCCTGTCTGCGTGCCTCAGAAGGGCTCAGACCTCATTACCAAGCTGAAGGTCATCAGTCCAGACAACAACCAGTGATATTTAGTGACATTTCACTCTTGCACCTCCCATTATATTGAATGGTAGTATGTCCAGAAAAAGATGACAGGGTTGAACAACAGCTCTATTATATGATGGCTGTCAGGAAGGTAACAGAAAAATGTGTAGCGTTGACACACTTTGTTTTTATAATGACAATTATAATCTAGAATTGCGCAATAAGGCCCGAGGAATGTGCGGTATATGGCCAATATACCACGGCTAACAGCTGTTCTTATGACGCAATGCAGAGTGCCTGGACACAGCCCTTAGCAGTGGTATATTGGGCATATACCACTATCCATTGCTATTATAAACCAGTTACCAACATAATTAGAGAAGTAAAAATAAATGTTTTTTCATACCTGTGGTACACGGTCTGATATACCACAGCTGTCAGCCAATCAGCATTCAGGGCTCGAACCGCCCAGTTTATAATAACATTTCAATAGCAACATGACACCATTGTGTCACCAAACCATCCATCTTTTGGTATTTGAAAATGGCTATATAAAACCCAGGTTTTATTGTTAGGATAACCAAACCACATAATCAAATCCGGATCACTCAGAAATAAATAATACACTCAACAGTGCTGTCTATGGCCCCACACTTTTATTCCTGACATTTGGGACATGTGATTGAGTATTCATCTGACAGGTCCTGGTCCAGAGAGGGCAGAGAGAGACGGATGTTATTTGAAGGTTGTGTCTCTGTCGGTGACACTCCCGAATGTGACCGCTCTGTGAAGCGCACTGTTGCATCTGAATAACAGCGAATACAAAACGCACCAGGTAGGAGGGAGCTCCTCAATGAAGAACTAATGTGAAAGTACTGACAGACTGTCTTACCTGTCACGTCAACTACTATTAGGAGATACAGTTGAAGTTGGAAGTTTACATACACCTTAGCCAAATACATTTAAATTCAGTTTTCACAATTCATGACATTTAATCCTGGTAAAAACAATCCCTGTCTTAGGTCAGTTAGGATCACCACTTTATTTTAAGAATGTGAAATGTCAGAATAATAGTAGAGAGAATGATTTATTTAAACTTTTATTTCTTTCATCACATTCCCAGTGGCTCAGAAGTTTACATACACTCAATTAGTATTTGGTAGCATTGCCTTTAAATTGTGTAACTTGGGTCAAACATTTTGCGTAGCCTTCCACAAGCTTCCCACAATAAGTTGGGTGAATTTTGGTCTATTCCTCCTGACAGAGCTGGTGTAAACTGAGTCAGATTTGTAGGCCTCCTTGCTCGCACACACTATTTCAGTTCTGCCCACAAATTCTCTATAGGATTGAGGTCAGGGCTTTGTGATGGCCACTCTAATACCTTGCCCTTTTAATCCTTAAGCCATTTTGCCACAACTGTGGAAGTATGCTTTGGGTCATTGTCCATTTGGAAGACCCATTTGCGACCAAGCTTTAACTTCCTGACTGATGTCTTGAGATGTTGCTTTAATATATCCACATCATTTTCTATCCTCATGATGCCATCTATTTTGTGAAGTCCACCAGTCCCTCCTGCAGCAAAGCACCCCACAACATGATGCTGCCACCCCGGTGCTTCACGGTTGGGGTGGTGTTCTTCGGCTTGCAAGCCTCCCCTTTTTCCTCCAAACATAACGATGGGCATTATGGCCAAAAAGTTATATTTTTGTTTCATCAGACTAGAGGACATTTCTCCAAAATGTACAATATTTGTCCCCATGTGTAGTTGCAAACCGTAGTCTGGATTTTGTTATGGTGGTTTTGGAGCAGTGGTTCTTCCTTGCTGAGCAGTCTTTCAGGTTATGTCGATATAGGACTCATTTTACTGTGGATATAGATACTTTTGTACCTGTTACCTGCATCTTCACAAGGTCCTTTGCTGTTGTTCTGGGATTGATTTGCACTTTTCACACTAAAGTACGTTCATCTCTAGGAGACCGAATGTGTCCCCTTCCTGAGTGGTATGATGGCTGCGTAGTCCCATGGTGTTTATACTTGCCTACTAATGTTTGTACAGATGAACATGGTACCTTTAGGCATTTTGAAATTGCTCCCAAGGATGAACCAGACATGTGGAGGTCTACAATTTTCTTTCTGAGGTCTTGGCTGATTTCTTTTGATTTTCCCATTATGTCAAGCAAAGAGGCACTGAGTTTGAAGGTAGGTGTCACGTTCGTCATAAGGATCGGACCAAGGCGCAGCGTGGTATGCGTACATTCTCTTTTTAATGAATGAATGAACAAAAACAACAAACAACCAAACGACCCCTGACGCTATACAAACTAGTGCTGACAGGCAACTAAACATAGACAAGATCCCACAACTAACAATGGGGAAAATGGCTACCTAAATATGATCCCCAATCCGAGACAATGATAAACAGCTGTCTCAGATTGGGAACCATATCAGGCCAACATAGACATACAAAAACCCTAGATGACAAAAACCCTAGACATACAACAACTAGAGTACCCACCCTAGTCACACCCTGACCTAACCAAAATATATAGAAAAACAGAGAATCTAAGGTTAGGGCGTGACAGTAGGCCTTGAAATACATCTACAGGTACACCTCTAATTGACTCAAATGATGTCAATTAGCCTATCAGAAGCTTCTAAAGCCATTACGTAATTTTCTGGAATTTTCCAAACTGTTTAAAGGCACAGTCAACATAGTGTATGTAAACTTCTGACCCACTGGAATTGTGATACAGAGAATTATAAGTGAAATAATCTGTCTGTAAACAATTGTTGGAAAAATGACTTGTGTCATGCACAAAGTAGATGTCCTAACCAACTTGCCAAAACTATAGTTTGTTAACAAGACATTTGTGGAGTAGTTGAAAAACTAGTTTAATGACTCCAACCTAAGTGTATGTAAACGTCCGACTTCTACATCTCGACCTCACTGTGTTGTACAGCAGTACGTACCTCAAGCGTTATCTTATTCACTCCTCCATCTCCTCTCTCTCTTGCTGTTTATTTAATGTATAGTACAATTACTTATGATCGTCAACGCAACATTTTGTCTAACAAAGGCATATAATTCCAGTACGTCCTGTGAACGCTTCAACGCATTCAGTTGTGCGACTGACCAGGTATCCAATTTCTTTTACGTTCCATTTCGAGCACTATCCATTTGTACAGTGACACATTCCCTTGCAGTATAGTATGCAATAAATGCAACATGAATTAATACCATCAATTATGGATAGAATCTATAAGAGCACGTCCCCCACACACTGAGAGCACATACAGTATTATCAAAGCACTATCATTCAGTTTTGTTCTATGGGAGGCTGTCACTACCTATCTCCTGGTTATTGTAACGCACGGCCATTTACTGTTACAGCCATATTTGTCATGAAGAGTATAATGGTTATTATCATAGAAATAGAATGAAATAGATTGGTTCTATTTCTATGGCTATATGAGGGCTCTGCGTAAAGTAGTACATGTTTTCTCTCTATGCACTCTCTCATTTTCCTTCAGTCATAAGGGACACTGAATCTATACATACAATAGTTTAGCTAGTATGTAATAATTCCACTTGATCAATGGTCAAATTAAAGGACAGGAACAGCATACAAAATGATAGTAGTAGTCCCATATGCTTGAGATTCTGCTGTTAGTTATTTCTGACATTGGGTGAATACAGTTTCACACCTGAGCAATGAGTCTCGCACATCCACACCCTATTGTCTCGCTTGTATCTCCCAGATAGCTCATAATTCTCACAACCACACTACAGTTCTATTTATACACCAAAACATACAGGGAGTAAGTGGAACCCATCCAAACATAGATGAACCATAGAATCCAAACCCGCATCCCTTCACCATAGATGAACCATAGAATCCAAACCCGCATCCCTTCACCATAGATGGACCATAGAATCCAAACCCGCATCCCTTCACCATAGATGAACCATAGAATCCAAACCCGCATCCCTTCACCATAGATGAACCATAGAATCCAAATCCCTTCACCATAGATGGACCATAGAATCCAAAATCCCTTCACCCATAGAATCCCTTCACCATAGATGAACCATAGAATCCAAACCCGCATCCCTTCACCATAGATGAACCATAGAATCCAAACCCGCATCCCTTCACCATAGATGAACCATCATCCCTTCACCATAGATGAACCATAGAATCCAAACCCGCATCCCTTCACCATAGATGAACCATAGAATCCAAACCCGCATCCCTTCACCATAGATGAACCATAGAATCCGCATCCCTTCACCATAGAGATGAACCATAGAATCCAAACCCGCATCCCTTCACCATAGATGAACCATAGAATCCAAACCCGCATCCCTTCACCATAGATGAACCATAGAATCCAAACCCGCATCCCTTCACCATAGATGAACCATAGAATCCAAACCCGCATCCCTTCACCATAGATGAACCATAGAATCCAAACCCGCATCCCTTCACCATAGATGAACCATAGAATCCAAACCCGCATCCCTTCACCATAGATGAACCATAGAATCCAAACCCGCATCCCTTCACCATAGATGGACCATAGAATCCAAACCCGCATCCCTTCACCATAGATGAACCATAGAATCCAAACCCGCATCCCTTCACCATAGATGAACCATAGAATCCAAACCCGCATCCCTTCACCATAGATGGACCATAGAATCCAAACCCGCATCCCTTCACCATAGATGAACCATAGAATCCAAACCCGCATCCCTTCACCATAGATGAACCATAGAATCCAAACCCGCATCCCTTCACCATAGATGAACCATAGAATCCAAATCCGCATCCCTTCACCATAGGTGGACCATAGAATCCAAACCCTCATCCTTTCTATGACCCCTATCAACAGAGTGCAAACCCTCATCCTTTCACCATAGATAAACCATTAAAACCCTAATCCTTTCACCATAGATAAACCATTAAAACCCTAATCCTTTCACCATAGATAAACCATTAAAACCCTAATCCTGTCACCATAGATAAACCATTAAAACCCTAATCCTTTCACCATAGATAAACCATTAAAACCCTAATCCTTTCACCATAGATAAACCATTAAAACCCTAATCCTTTCACCATAGATAAATTATTAAAACCCTAATCCTTTCACCATAGACAAACATTAAAACCCTAATCCTTTCACCATAGATAAACTATTAAAACCCTAATCCTTTCACCATAGACAAACATTAAAACCCTAATCCTTTCACCATAGATAAACCATTAAAACCCTAATCCTTTCACCATAGATAAACCATTAAAACCCTACTCCTTTCACCATTGATAAACCATTAAAACCCTAATCCTTTCACCATAGATAAACCATTAAAACCCTAATCCTTTCACCATAGATAAACCATTAAAACCCTCATCCTTTCTATGACCCCCATCACCATCATCAGCATCACCCCATCCGCCTGTCCTTACCTTTCCCACTGAGCTCCAGGCATTCCAGGGACAGGACAGAGTTCTCCAGGGAGAACCTTCAAAACAGTCTGCCAGCCGTGTGGTACACACACACCTCCACGACACACACACACACACACACACCTAGCGACGACTTACACACTCACACCTGAGACAGCCTGAGAGGAGCTCCTCTCCTCCTCTCTCCTCTCCTCCCCTCCTTCAGAGCGCCTCTCTCTCCTCTTCCTCCTCTTCCTCCTCCCCCTCTCAATACCTGCAGCTCCTGAGAGCTGCCAAGGATGACTGAGCCTCTCCCCCTGAATGGAAGCCTCTCAGAGCAGAGAAATAAAGGGGGAGAGAGAAATAAAGGGGGAAGAGGAGGGATAGAGTGACACATCTCACGTAGGAGGTGCGATGCTTGGAAAGGAAGGGGGAGTCAAGGCACAATGATCTTCTACTAGCCACTACCGTGTGTGTGTGTGTGTGTGTGTGTGTGTGTGTGTGTGTGTGTGTGTGTGTGTGTGTGTGTGTGTGTGTGTGTGTGTGTGTGTGTGTGTGTGTGTGTGTGTGTGTGTGCGCGTGTGTTGGAAGGAAGGGAGGGGGAGGAGGGAGGGAGGGAGGGAGGGAGGGAGGGTGGGCTCAAGGGGCTTAGAGAGGAATCTTCTGATTGGTGCTTATATCAAGAACGTCCTTCCTGTTTAGTGACATCATCATGGTTCACCACACATTGGCCGTGTCCTGATTCTCCACCCTACACTTGGACTCTTTCCCATATGAATTTAACACTGATGAAACCTCCTTCCAACCAATCCTATACCTTTAAATTCATGACAGGAGTGTGCAAGTACACGCTTCTGGGAAAGGGTGGAGAATCGAGATGTTGCCAAAATCCAAGTAATAAGAGAGACTGGGTAAGCTCTGAAACTCAATAAAGTATTCCTCTGTATTGTGTTATGGCTGTAGCTAGCTATTAGCATTATGCTCACGAAGCAGTGCACATAAAAACATTACGGCTTCATTGACCGAGTGCATGAACCACCTCCTCGCTTCAAATCAAAATGTAATTGTAACCGGCTGCATATCAGCGCCAAAAATAGCCATACTATAAAATGCTAACTTTTTTGATAACTGGGAGACAAGAAATTGTTCCGAGGCACAATTTATTCTTGGTTACAGATAACATCCATCAGGAGATCTCCCCCTTGGCTAGTTTA
Source organism: Oncorhynchus masou masou (assembly GCF_036934945.1). NCBI lineage: Eukaryota > Metazoa > Chordata > Actinopteri > Salmoniformes > Salmonidae > Oncorhynchus > Oncorhynchus masou. The sequence continues at coordinate 58,806,933 of NC_088229.1, read as the reverse complement.
CAATCAGAGATTGACATGTGGGCCATTTCTAAATACAGATTTAATGCACATTCAATATCTCAGGGGTGTTGAACCGCCATAAATCTAAATTCCCCTCCTCACCTCGCCTGCTCAAACTCATGAGCTACATATACTTCACATCAGATGCCATACAACTTTCGGTAATACATTGAGTCAGCCAGCCATTGGTGAAAACACTTCAAACGAGAGAATCTCCCCTCTCTTCCATCTCCCAATGGTGAGATAAACAAATTGTCTCTGTCTCTGTCATTGTGTATATGTCTGTCCTGTGTCCCTGTCCTTGTCAATGTCCTTCTCCTACTCTTCTCTCTGTCCAATAGCAAACACAGAAATCAGTCCGCAATCAGGGAATGGAAAGGATTTATTTGAAGAGAAATCAGCCCACCCAATCTCAAAACTCCCAAACCCCCATCTCACCCCAACACTAATACCCACCAGAGAAGCCTCAAACCAAGGTCAGTGAGGGTAGTGAGGTCTAATAACAAACAGATCCTTCCAGACAGCCAGACTGATACGTCTGAGTTTGAGTCCGAATTCACTGCTTCATAAGGCACATCATTAAGTCACATTAGAGGAGTGGAGATAACTTGGAGGGCCCCACGTGATAAACTGTCCCTACCTGCTCCATCTCTCTCCCTATCTCTCTCTCTCTGTCTCTCTCCCACTTCACCGCTTCATCTCCTTTTATCCCTCCATCCTTCTCTGTTTCTTTTTAGCTGTGTTTCTCTCTGTTATGTGGAAATATGCTGGACTGGGGGGTCATTCATCCAGTGTCATTCATCAGAGAATGTTGAAACATCCCTCTAATCTTCCCTTTCTCTTTTGCTCTCTCACCCCTCCTCTCTCCCACCTCTCACCCTATTTTTCTCTATCTGTCACCCTCTCGCTTTCTCTCTCCCAGAAAATTCCAGAAAAGGATGTCATGGCTTTAGAAGCTTCTGATAGGCTAAATGACATAATTTGAGTCAATTGGAGGTGTACATGTGGATGTATTTCAAGGCCTACCTTCAAACTCAGTGCCTCTTTGCTTGACATCATGGGAAAATCAAAAGAAATCAGCCAAAACCTCAGAAAGAAAATTGTAGACCTCCACAAGTCTAGTTCATCATTGGGAGCAATTTCCAAAAGCCTGAAGGTACCACGTTCATCTGTACAAACAATAGTACACAAGTATAAAAACCATGGGACCACGCAGCCGTCATACCGCTCGTTCTGTCTCCTAGAGATGAACATACTTTGGTGCGAAAAGTGCAAATCAATCCCAGAACAAGAGCAAAGGACCTTGTGAAGATGCTGGAGGAAACAGGTACAAAAGTATCTATATTCATAGTAAATCGAGTCCTATACCGACATAACCTAAAAGGCCGCTCAGCAAGGAAGAAGCCACTGCTCCAAAACCACCATAAATAATCCAGACTACAGTTTGCAACTGCACATAGGGACAAAGATCGTACTTTTTGGAGAAATGTCCTCTGGTCTGATGAAACAAAAGTAAAACTGTTTGGCCATAATGACCATCGTTATGTTTGGAGGAAAAAGGGCGAAGCTTGCAAGCCGAAGAACACCATCCCAACCGTGAAGCACGGGGGTGGCATCATCATGTTGTGGGGGTGGCAGCATCATGTTGTGGGGGTGCTTTGCTGCAGGAGGGACTGGTGCACTTCACAAAATAGGTGGCATCATGAGGTAGGAAAATGATGTGGATATATTGAAGCAACATCTCAAGACATCAGTCAGGAAGTTAAAGATTGGTTGCAAATGGGTCTTCCAAATGGACAATGACCCCATGCATACTTCCAAAGTTGTGGCAAAATGGATTAAGGACAACAAAGTCAAGGTATTGGAGTGGCCATCACAAAGCCCTGACCTCAATCCTATAGAACATTTGTGGGCAGAACTGAAAAAGCATGTGCGAGCAAGTAGGCCTACAAACATGACTCAGTTACACCAGCTCTGTCAGGAGAAATGGGCCAAAATTCACCCAACTTATTGTGGGAAGCTTGTGGAAGGCTACACAAAACGTTTGACCCAAGTTAAACAATTTAAAGGCAATGCTAAAAAATACTAATTGAGTGTATGTAAACTTCTGACCCACTGGGAATGTGATGAAAGAAATAAAAGCTGAAATAAATCATTCTCTCTACTATTATTCTGACATTACACATTCTTAAAATAAAGTGGTGATCCTAAATGACCTAAGACATGGAATTTTTAGGATTTAATGTCATGAATTGTGAAAACTGAGTTTAAATGTATTTGGCTAAGGTGTATGTCAACTTCCGACTTCAACTGTACACACACACACACAGACACACACGTTTCACCCCTTTCTCGCTATCTCTACCTCTTTCTATCGCTCCGTCACGCTGAGGCCAAGCCACTTACCAGAGTCCGAGCTGGATGAAGCCACGGGCATTTTGGAAATCTGCTCTCCCCAAATCCTCTTCTTTGAATCTTGTTAGGTCAGCTGGAGAGAGAGAATGAGAGAGGTAGGGAGAAGAACATGGTAAACAAACATTAATTATTCATCAGTTATGAAAACAACCACCCTCAAACACCAAACTGGAGAAATGGACCAAGAGGAGGGAGGGACGATAAGAAAAGCAGACAAAAAGCAGTAGAGGGAGACTGAGGGAGTTCTCCCTCATGTTATTTACACCCACCCAGTCCCAGTATAGTTCCCATGCCCACACATGCCCCTTCCCCTGTTGTCAGTGTCTAATTATAGGTAACACCCACACTGTCCAACTCAGTTTCCACGAAGTCAACTATAGCTAGTTAAAGAGATTGGCTACAGTAAGTGAGTGGGCAGGATAACATGTTGTACTAGCTTGGAGAGGATCGTTAAGGCATCTGATTGAACCCATTGGCATTACGCTTAATGTCATCAGGAACTGACTGGAGAGGCTCAACATTTCAGACATGTTCTAAATCAATTGTTTGCCGATGGATTTGGGAAGAAGAGTCCTAGAATTGTGTTACATTACAGCAGTGAGAAATCAAGGACAAATAGCAACGGATTGAAGAGTCGAGTGAGACGTTAGTGTGTGAGAGAGCTGGAGAGAGAGAGAGAGAGAGAGAGAGAGAGAGAGAGAGAGAGAGAGAGAGAGAGAGCGAGCGAGTGAGCGAGTGAGCGAGTGAGTGAGTGAGTGAGTGAGTGAGTGAGTGAGTGAGTGAGTGAGGGAGAGAGGGAGAGAGGGAGAGAGGGAGAGGGAGAGAGAGAAATGGAACAGAGGTGGAAAAAGTGAAGTCGATGAGGGAGAACAGCATCCAATGATGCTAATGCCTGGTTGCCATGACAATATACAGCAGACTGTGGTCAGGGTGAAGGGGTGGTAGCCAAATAGGAGGGAAAGTCTATCATTCAACCTCCTCATCACATACACACACACACACACATACACTTCATACAGTATAAAGCACAAAGCACAATCATCATCTAAAAAGTGTGTGTCTATGCAGATGAGTATATTAACACCACATCAACACTTAGACAGAAGCTCGAATTGTAGTTCCTGCTGTGCCATTGAAACACACTGAAACCCAGAGTGTGAAATGTACTCTACCACTGCCCAGGGCTTTGTATAACTCTGATCTATGCAGAACAGGCTCTTAAAACATTCACACCAGTTCACCCCCCCCCCTCCCAGCTTATCCCTCCCTCCCCAGCCCTCCGGTGTTCACACTGGGAAATGACAGAGCACACAGGCAAGCACACACACGATAAAGCACACACAGACGCACACACACACACACACACACACATACAGTTGCTCTCTCACACATAGACGCACAACAAACACGCACACACAAATGACAGAGCTTGTTAAAAGTATGCAGGCAGCTTGCAGGCAGCCTTGGCCATGCTTGAGCTGGGTTTACAGAGGGTGAGAGAGAGAGAGAGAGAGGTCAGCATTTTCCTGCTTTATTTTGCCAGCTCTCTCCCTCTCTTTTTTCCCGGAACGTTTCTTATGCAGGGGCAAAATCAGCCCAGTGACGCTGCACACTGAATGATATCATTTCCTTAGCCTATTATGAAAACGGATGAAATTGTAATCAAGCGATTAAGCCTTTATAAAGCACTTTCCAATCTAAATAATAAGGGTATATAAATGTACAATAGTTGCATTAGATTCTACAACAGAGATCAGGGTCTGTAGCTGTGCTCCCGCTAGGTCTTTTTTATTGTGGGGACTGCTTTCTCTTTAGGTGTGATCCAAAGTCCCATGTTCTCTGTCATACTGAGCCCAGGCTACATCGACCCCACAGCTGCTATGACATCATGCTCACAGCGCAGGCCTGCAATCATCATCTCTCCACCCTGCCAACCAATTAAGAGAAGCGCAACGCTGAGGTGGAGAGAAACACTGACACTGGGCCAGGGCCACACAAACAGAGGGATGGACGACAACAGGATTAACACAATCTCAGAGAGAGGAGTGCGAAACACTGAGGGTAGCATTTCTATTTCTATACAGTCATTTACAGGTCTCTGATATATATTTGTGAAAGGTTTTCTGTTACATAAGCTAGGTGTCTTGGATCCACATCTTGGCCAGGAGCCAGCACCTACTTTCTTAATGTGTGGTCCTGGCACACAGGTGTTATATCTACCCCCAACAGTTAGGTTGCACCTTAAATCTGTGATGCCAACATGCACACACACAAACCCTTTTTTCTCACCCACACACACTGTTACTGACAGACACAGACTCTTTGACACACACATAATCTGACAGAAACAGACACACAAACGCACACGCACACACACATACACCACAACCAAATCCTAATCCACGCGTGGCTCGCGTCACGCCTAAAAATAACCCTGCCTGCACTCCCACAGGTTCCTCTCCTCCTCTCATTGCATCACAGGGGGAAAGCGCTCGTATCCAAGACAACCGCAAGGACCTCTTTTCTTTTTTCCACTGGTTTGCCATGGCAACAAGGAAAAATGTGTAAAATAATAATAAGGGGAGAGGGGATTGCAATTGTACTCAATTGGGGAATAATGAAATGCAAATGGTAGTAGTTTAATGTGTCTCTGCTATTGTATTGTAGTTTTTTTTACATCAAAACAATACTGAGAATAAATTGTAGAGGGTGAACAGCACCATTGAAATCCAGAGTATTGCCTTCAAAACGAATCACAGTGGAATCGATCACAGCACAGTGAGATACACAAGCTGAATCACAAGGCTTAAACGGCAGTTTAAAAAGGCCAACTCAGAGGTCTATGATGAAAGCTCTCAATGAGAAATGTCTTTGTGAACTTGCTCTCTCACCCGAACGACTGATTAACTTGATTTCAGATTTCAGATATGCATCATGTCTCACCAAAGTGCTTGAATAAACTTCAGGCGTGTGTGTCTGATTGTACACTTTATATCGTTTATATTCAGGTCCACTGGTGCAATATTTGAGTGGCAAGCGTATGGTGTATTTGGCCTGGGGCTGGGGCGGTATTCATTTAGTGTCTTAGAGTAAGATTGCTGATCTACGATCAGTTTTGCCTATTAGATCATAATGAATGTGATTACATGGACAGGAGGGACCTGATCCCACTCTGACACCGGCCCTGATTTCTCCATGAAAAACTAAAGGTAGAGAATTACAGAACATTTATAAGGAGCTTTTAAATAACAGATTAAAGGTTTTACTTATTTACTTAAGAGCTGTGAAATCAGGTGTGACCTAAATTCTTCCTTAACAAACTCAAACTTCCGTGAATCTGTGTCACACAACGGGAGCCCGAAATAACTTGAATTCACTACATCAAAACAAAATATTATTTTGTAGGGAGGAGAAAGAAACTAATTGAAATGCCATTTGAAGCTAGTACGTGCCACATGGTCAACTGAGATCTGAGATCTGCATGTTCAACACTGTTTTCATTCTCACCACCTCATGTATATTGATGTACACAAAGTGTTACTATAGTTAGCTACTTAAATGTCCCTGGGATCAACAGTGATAGCCCCAACTCAACTGGAAAATAACATTTTAGCCACACGCACACACGCACACACGCACACACGCACACACACACACACACACACACACACACACACTAGCCTTAGCAGTGAAGCAGTTCCACTGCCAGTATTTCAGTCAAGGTCCCTGTTGCTGGTAATTCAGTCAAGGAAGTACTGATTGAATAAGTCTGAGTAATGACAGGCCTTGGTTCAACGCCACCAACATACCTCTTGACTAAAGACTAAAGTTTCTGACCAAATGTTACAGATAGGATATGGTACAGTACGATATAGTACACTATACAATATATTTAAGCAATAAGGCAAGAGGGGGTGTGGTATATGGCCAATATACCACAGCTAAGGGCTGTTCTTAGACATGACACATCGCGGTATATTGGCCATATACCACAAATACCACATTGCGGTATATGTACCACATATACCACATTGCGGTATATTGGCCATATACCTTAGCCGTGGTACATTGGCCATATACCACAAACCTCTGGGTTGCCTTATTGCTATTATAAACTGGTTATCCACTAATTAGAGCAGTAAAAATACGTTTTTTTCATACCTGTGGTATATGGTCTGATATACCACAGCTGTCAGCCAATCAGCATTCAGGGTTCTAGCCACCCAGTTTATAATATTCGATACACAATACGATATACAATACAGTATAATGTGATCAGATACGATATCGAGGCCTTCAAAGGCAAAGCTGTGATGTGAAACTCTAGTCACAAAGTTTCTAAACCCTGAGGTGCAACATCGTTAGACTTCCGAGAACGCTTGCGAAACAGACCAAGCAAGCCAAGCCGGGATTTGGGGGTTTGAGAAATCAGTAACCACATTTCCATCCGCAAATGTTATGCGAGTAAAGTCATACCATATAATAAAACATACTGACAGCTGTGATGGAAACAGGAAGTCTAGGTACAATGTTTAAATGCAGACAGATCATTTGTTCGTTCGACATGATGGGCTCTTTTTGCATCTGTAAAATGAATTGTGCGAGAAATGGCAATGGACATGGACTTAACGCGCAAATGTTGATATAATAAACATCATATCAAAGTAGACTTGGAGTCACGCGATGATATATTGTGTGTTCCTCCCACTATGATTTGGGAAAGCATGCAATTTATTAGGCTACAGATTAGATAAAGTATGATGGAACTTTCAAGGGGTGGTGAAAGTGCACGGTAATGAGCTTGATGCTCCGTTCCAATAAATATCGAGGGTTTTATTATGGTGACATCGCTCTTATTCATAATAATCTCATCATGTAGACTAGCCAACCTTGCACAGCCAACCCGCACTGTATCTGTGAGCTGCTGACTAGAGCACAGGTGCCAAAACCAGAGTAGGTACATTTACTATTTAACGCAACAGTTTTTGCGATGGAATTGAAAATGTGATGGAAACACATAAAAACGTTAGATTTTTATTCGGTACATGAAAACTTAACATTTTGTGTGCACTACCTCATCTTGCACTCATTTGTATCCGCAACAAGTCCGTTTGGTGGAAACACCACTGGTGGGAATATAGGCATATTTTCTTCATGGGGATTTTAGAATATTCGCATTCAAATCTGTCGCCAATTGGATGGAAAAAGGTGGTAAGAAAGGTGAAAAATAATTCCTTAGTTGTTAGTTTTCCCAAAATCCAAAGGCACAACCTACATCCGAGAAAAGTAATTAGTTGAACATGTTATTACTCCAGCTCATGAAAGTGACAAACTGACACGTTTTAATTTCCGTCAAAAACAACTTTATATCGAAGGAGTGCCTTTGATTTGACAACCAGCACACGCAGTTTAGCGCGAGACAACATGTTTTTGCACATGAGTTTAGCTCGCCAACATCACCATGACATCGCCTACAAGTGTGATCGGGGAATTCTATTGGAGAAGTAGTTTCTGCCTATCTTTATACTATACTGTCTTGGATCTAGTGGCCCTGAGTTTTTCCAGAGCACATGAGCTCACCTCAAGTAAAACTCCTGTCCCTATAGAGCCAATCCATACAAAAGAATGCAGTAGTCCAGCCCATTTTACAGTAGCTGTGTCACGATGTTTACGAACCCTAAATTCATCCAGACTGATCTGTTGTGGTAGTGACAGAGGTGGCATAAGCATTGTTCACACTGCATGCCCTAATACTGAAATCAGTTGTTCAAATCCGTTTTGGAACTGACTGTCCAAACAGCAAATTAAAAGTGATCAAATCGGATTACGCTAGTTGTCATAGTAACGACTGGTGTGTGCGCTGTGGCGTAAACTGATTGGTGGTGGTGCTCGTGCTTTCTATAATTCCTTATGTAGCAAGCTAAAGTGACAACAGTGCCTGCCATGGACGTTTTCCAGTTGCTTTAAATGTGGGGCGAAGGGTGAAGGACGGAGGGGTGCCACTGGAATAGATGCGTTACACCGTCGCCGGTTAATCTCTATGCCGACTCGCCGTGCCTACAATGGAGGTCCTACCAAATATGGTGGATAAATGAAGATAGTTCACTAAGGACCATTTACCATTGGAAAAAAATGCAGTTCCGGTCTACTTAACGGGGTGGGTCCTCCCATAGACACCAACGCAATAGCAGCTGGGTCTGGTGTACTTAGCTCATTGACTTTTATTGAAGCAGAAAAAAAACAGTCAGTGGGGTGTCTTGCTTCCTCTTCCATCTCTGGCCTTACCTCTGCACTTTCTCTGCCGACAGCTGATTCAGCCAGAGAAGAAATCAAAGCCTGGGAGGCTCGGTTGTTTCTCAGCAACACAGTCTCTCCCTACAGCTAAGGATACAGCGCTATGGAGCGGCATAAGGAGAATAGTTCATATGAATATAGGCACAATTAGGTTTGGTATTCAAGATAGAAGTAGCCAAAAACCTTTCGTGGGCAGGCTAAATAAACATAAAATGTACAAATTACCTGGGCTAATGATCTAGGATCCAGTGTTGGGGAGTAGTGAAATATATGTAGTTCAATTAGTAATTTAACTACACATTTTCAGTAGCTTGGTAGTAGTTGAACCAAATTAAAATCTTGATAGAGTTTTCTAGAGTTACTTTGTTGCCATGTAGCGATGTAGCTAACTACTGGAACTACACACAATTTTTTGCAAAGTAGGCAAGAATATCCCTTTTTTTTTTACATTTACAGCTGACCTGCCTAATTGTCACTTGAAACTGTTTTTTGTGTTTAATCGGCTAAATGACACATTCTGTTATTAACATCAGACAATTTGTAGTCTATAACATTTCAGATTTAGATATGATTATTTTTCCCATAGTAGTTTTTCAAAGTACTTTACTTAAAGACATGCTCCGGAAGCTTTTTTTAAACTCCCGCTTTGGGCTGGATATGTCAATGTGTAGTTCATACATTCATAATCTATGAGTAGAATGAATGTTTCACCTCAATCAGCCACGAAATCCCTAGTTTGAAAGGGACTGTTTCTGGAAGCTGTGCTGCAACATTTCCCACAAAATTGTTGGGATGCAACTTCCTCATCCACATTTACTGGATTGGTTAAACAGTGCAGAAGAAAACCTCTACTGACAGCTTTGTTCTTCTCGTCAACAGTATCTAGAGTAGGGCAGGGTTCCTCAACTGGTGGCCCGCGGAGCCCCCCCCAAGTTCTATTTTGTTGGACATAAAAGACTATAAAAACACCAGCAAATCAGCTCCAAGTGATTTTTATTTTGGAAATCTGTTCCAAAGTATTCCCACGCATAATAGAGAGATACTGTATATGTGACGTATACAAATGTAAGGTTTAAAATGATTATGTTTTAGTCAAATATTATATCTGTTTGGGATTTGTGCGGTCAATTTGCATTATACAAATGATTTCTAAGTATGTTCCGGCCCCTGACCATCCGCTCAAGGAAAAGAGTTGATGATCCTTGCAGTAGGGGGGGGGGGGCGGAGGATCTTGTTTCATGCATTTACTTTACGCCTGCTCAGTTAGGTTACCCCATCAAAACATTATAGTTGTGAGATTTGAGGCTGCCCTCGGCCCTGCTTAAATATTTTAGAGCTCCTTCCATCCTTAACCACTGATCTGACACGGTTGGATTGGTGAATGAATAAACTGGTTACCTTGCAGTCATTGCCTCAAGGAAGAAGAGAAGTAAGGATAGAAGGAGGAAGTGAGGGAGGCTTAAGACTGTGGGAGAATCTCAATTAGATTTCCTCTATTCCTCAAGTCCTCTCCTCTGTCCTATGTGGAAACAAATGCGCTTGTATATGAAATGAGGCTATCCTACTGTAGTGTGTCATCAGGCAAATTACGTTTACAGATGTAGAACCCCATAATACATCTGTAAAATGGTCAAATGAAATGTAGCTAGTTGTGCAAGACATTAATAAAGTGGATAAGTAGCATGTTGTTTTTAAATGTGTGCATGATTTTTCTCATCCGATAAAACAACAGCTGTTTCAAAGGGGGTGTGGTGGATTTCAAAACTCTTCCACAGTAGGTTACACCTGAACATCCTTCGCCGGGGGAGGCAATCAAGTAGGGGAGCAAACTCCTCAATTTGCCTCTTATTAACGAATTGACACTCCTTCATACGGCGACTACTTATCGGTTTCCCAGTCACAGAGGAGAGGATGACAGAGGAGTCTAGGAGAGGACATACTTTTTACTAATTGAGAATCACCCCAAATCTGGCAGTGTTTTCATGCTGTGTAAGGAAGTGCTTAGGTCACATTTCTGTGGAGCTCATTGATCGTGCAGCTTCACACAGCTGTCAAACCCGACAAAAATCCTGTTGCAGCTGCAAGTTCTCAAAAGGGAGACTATTAAGAAGGATGAAGTTCCTTTAAGCTGAGCTAAAAGCACTCCAGAATAAGACATATCACAGTTTTGATGTGTAAATCCACCAGAGTGATTTGGTGGAAAAACTGTATTAGAAGACTTGAATAACTGCTGAAGCTCATCTCAACCCAAACACCTAATATGATATGATCTATGATTTTAGACATAACCATCTCACTGTAAGTTTGAGTGTAAAGTAACAAAGGACACTATGATGGTTGAAAAGGACCTCTCTTCCTGCCAGCCGTGTCAGAGTTTGGGAAACCCTGGGCGAGACTACACCCTCTCCCAATTACCTTGTTGGAGAAGATGTCAAAAATGAATGTGTTTACATTGTGGTCCCATCCACCAGGTATGATGTTCTGTTTGAATGGTAAGGTTGAGTTTCCACGTTATTTCAACAAAACATATATTTGTGGAAAACTGATTGGAATTGCTAAAAGTAAAAAATGTAGGGAAAAAATTCACCAAACATTTGATCTAAATCCAATGAGGGTGAAATTTTTGTTGATTTCTCTTTAGTTGACAACTGAATCAACCTGATGTTGAACTGAAGTCTGTGCCAAGTACGGAATTGCAGGAAATAAACTCTAAAATTTATAGATCTTTGCTCCACTGTCAAAAGGGGGACCGCTAAAGGGTTTTGCTCGCAAACGCCCATCCCTGGGTTAAAGTGTTTGCTTGACAGTCGTGGACCCGGGTTCGAGTCCCGGTCGCGGCTACCCCTCATATTTGCTACAATGTCATTACCCAATAAGCTACTGTAGGCTATTACTCTCAGAACCAAATTACACATTATCATTTGTTTGTTTATTCATATATTCACATTAAAACTGAAAGAGAAATGTGGTGCGTAGGGAGTGACGTGAGCATGCACCAGGGAACAGGTGCACATGATGTCCGATCTGACTATCCTTAAGGCTACATAAGGTCTGGGATTCTGCTATTGTAAAACAGCCATTCTCTCCCAGTCACAAGTACATTTCCAAGAGTATGATTGATAATCCATCATTAACTTGTAAAGTCAGTGATGTAGTATTCTAATTCACAAGCGCAAAGGATGGAAGACCGGACACGGGTTAGACTACATTGTATCTCCTCACACAACTTGGCAGCTATTGAGTGCCGTACGTGGGATAAGAAAATAAATCAGAAATAGCTTGTGCTTTTGCTTAAATGCTTTTCTCTCAGACTATTCCTCCCTATCTGTGGGCTTTGTATGCACACCAATAGGCTCCTGCGTAATAACCGTAGCCTAAGCTAGAGGAGGTAATGTGCCAGGAATATGCTATCATGTGCACGATCAACATGATTGATATTGCGATGCCACCACTATCAATAATTCACAATGTCCAATCCATTCATTCGTAATATGATAGATTCTAGCGTAAAACAAACCACCTGGTGCCACGGGCGCATCACCGCGGAATCACAATCGATTCTAAATAGCCGGGACACAAAGAAAACGATAGCGACAAGAAATGATGCATCTTCTATATCAATAACCATTGTTTCTGTTCAACAAATCACTACTTTAGGAGCTCATATTAGGTTACCTTGCTTCTGTTGCTCCCACTGTCCAATTCGAGACGAGAGCAAAGACGGCGCGGCTGAAATGTCAAATCCCTGAGCACCGTTGCTGAAGATTAAAGGGAAAACGGTATGTGTGCCACAGTGCAGAACCCACCGAACCGCGGTTTGAATGCTTCTTGTCGTACAGGTCTTGAGTCTAGATTACTTAAATATCTAAATATCACACGTGATAAGACAGTGCAATATACAATGTACCATAAACAAAGTAAGGAAATTGTACACTATACTGTGTCCAAAAGTTTCAAAATGATAAGTTTCATCTTCAGCATAGGATACTGTATTAAAATGCTGATACTTCAATACATCCCTACTCTTTTTGAGACCATTGTGAGGAATTATGGTAAATGTGTAGGCTGGCCACGTCCTGCAGCAAGGTCAGTAGAATATGTGGTCCAATGCATAAATTACAAGTCCACTGGCAAATAACGTACAGAGAGCATTTTCCTTGTAATATACTGTCACCTAGTGGTATGAATATGTCACAAACAATGATATTACTCTTGTAACCATGTTTAATAATAAGCCTGAATTGGTGGTTGGTCTAGGATAATTTCCAATCATGGTTTTGGATATAAATATTGGTTTGCTTATCTGTTGAGTCACAGAAACGGAAAGGCTTTCAAAAAAATACACTGTGACAAGATGTATTATAACACATTTATTTATTATTCATTGTTGAATTTAATTACAAATTATGTCAACAACCAAAAATAGACAATTATGTGTTGGAATGAGAGAGTGAGAAAGAGAGACAGAGATTAAGCAGCCTATTTGAGTTGTTGTAAGGCCCACCATTTGAGTGGAACAGCATGCCAGTGGGACGGGACCCAGATTTATCCGAGATCACTGCCACCCGAACTGTTAGAAAAAGACACAGAAAGTCAGTAGCTGGCCTTCCAAACTCACTAAACTCCATATCAAGTGATCAAACTTAGATATTGCTATCCAGTGTGGGCACTACTTTTAGTGGACTGTCACATTCCTACTGCGGGTGTATGCATGGGTCATGTTGATATACTCAAGGAATGATGAGTCTGTTGTAACAAAGAGCAGACAGTCACTTTGAATCACCCTTTCCCTCAGTCTCTTCATCCTCTCACCGTTGTGTTAAATCGACTTCCGACTCATCTCTGAACAGCAACCACCCCAGAGCTGACTCAGGTGCAGACCTCTTTCCATACCTAGTGGACACAGAGACCATCACATGCTGTATGTCATCAAGAGATGTACATTACTTGCTGTAGTGTGCTAACAGGGTCTTATCATGTCCCCTTGTCGCGATGAATAGCCTGGCCACCCGATCGTTGACAGACCCATGAATTGCAAGGCACTACCTCAATTAGTCTTTCTGAGTACTGGAAGAGAAGATCCAATGTCCTTCCCTTCAGAACTCCTTCTCCAATGTGTTTTAAGAAAGAGGTGAGAGGATGCCAGGAATCAGATAAAAATGTATTGAGAAAGAGCCAAAGTTTCAAGAAACTACGCAGACATTACTGGTGTGAATACCCTACTGCCGGGTTCCCCAATAGGCAGGCCGTGGGCCGGTGATTTTATTTGGCCCACAAGTTTTCTGAGCAAAAAATATATATAATTTTCATTGTTGGACATAAAAGACTGTAAAATCAACAGGAAATCAGCTCAAAGTGATTTTAATTGAGGAAATACAGTACCAGTCAAAAGTTTGGACACACCTACTCATTCCAGGGTTTTTATTTGTTTTGCTATTTTCTATATTGTAGAATAATGGTGAAGACATCAAAACTATTAAATAACACATATGGAATCATGTAGTAACCAAAAAAGTGTTAAACAAATATATTTTAGATTTGAGATTCTTCAAAGTTGCCACCCTTTGCCTTGTTCAAGACACACTAAACCAGCATGGCAACTACAGCATTCTGCTGCGGAACACCATCCCATCTGGTTTGTGCTTAGTGGGACTATCATTTGTTTTTTAACATGACAAGGTCCCAAAACACACCTCCAGGATGTGTAAGGGCTATTTGACCAAGGAAAGTGATGGAGTGCTGCATCAGATGACCTGGTCTCCACAATCACCCAACCGCAACCCAATTTAGATGGTTTGGGATGAGATGGACCGCAGAGTGAAGGAAAAGATGCTAACAAGAGTGGGAACTCCTTCAAGACTGTTAGAAAGGAAAAGCATTCACAAAGCTGGTTTGAATGTCATGGTGGAAACTTGAATCTAAAATCTAAAATATATTTTGATTTGTTTCCTACATGATTCCATATGTTTTATTTCATAGTTTTAAAGTCTTCACTAATATTCTATAGAAAATAGTACAAATAAAGAAAAAGAGTTGGTGTGCAAACTTTTGACTGGTACTGTGTGTTATATTTTTGCATATATTTTTGTTTTTGTCAAAATCATATCTGTTTGGGATTCTCGCTGTTCATTTGCAGTGTGCAAATGGTTTAGAACGATGTTCTGGCTCCCCGACCATCCGCCAAAGGAAAAATAGGCCCACAGCTGAATGTAATGTGGACCCTTGCCCTAGTGTGTGTACTCACTACTCGCCTATACCCTTTTTATCTCCAGAGGCAAGAACACATATCTCAAGCAATTAGCTTGAAACAAGGAGAGATTTTAAAGTCCAATGCCCAATGCTCAGCAAGGCAAGCAATCCCCGGTTCCACAGAGAGTGACACAGCTTTTAAATCATCTTTAAATCAATGCTTTGTCAATGAGGAGTGAATCTCCCTTTGTGTGAGAACAAGAGGGGCTGAACTGCATGGCACACAGCCCTTGTAGTGCATAAACAGTTCCAGCCCACTTAAAGACATGCTCCGATACTTTGGCGACTAAGAAAGTATTTTTTAATCCTCCCGCTTTGGGCTGAATGTGTCCATGTGTAGTTCTTACATGCATAATCTATGAGCAGAATTACTGTCTCACCTCAATTAGCCACAAAATCCCTAGTTAGAAAGCAACTGTTTTCTTGAAGCTGTGCTGTGCATTTTTCCCTAAATTTCCCACCACGTGTGCCTGCCCCCTAGGAATTTGAGTTCTAGCCAATGAGCTTCAGCCCCTCACATTTGAGTGACAGCTAGCAAGAGGCCGGCCCAGTGTTATCCAATGAGGTTGCAGGGCGCGCCCAAAGGCTCAGTGGACACAGCACACAGAGACAGAGACAGAGAGAAATGTCATAGTGCACATATCTGCACATATTTGTTTATTTTATTTAACCTTTTTTTAATCAGGCAAGTTGGTTAAGAGCACATTCTTACTTCCAAAGACGGCCACCTTGTAAAGCCCCCCCCCCCCCCCCACACACACACACACACACACAAAACACAGAGACAGGACATTGACTTAATGGCTAGAACAAAACCAGGCTCCTTTTCTTTTCTGTCCATACCATCATTATTTGAAATAACTACACTCTGTTCTCTAAATACTAATCTCTCTGTCTGTGTAATGCTGCTGCATATGTGTCTTGCCAAAACTGGAATGAAGTTATGTTATAACAGTGTTCAGAACAACTGCCTGTTTGGAGAGCCAAGGGAATATCATTATCCTCAGGGTTAATTCAAATATCTCTTGTCCCCTCAGAACTTCTCCTGTGACCATGGCTATAGTGGTAATTTGACCCTCTTAAGAACATCAGCAACATTTGATTGGAATTTAGGTTTTGGGATTTTTTGTTGCCTTTGTATTCAAATTGAGTGAAGGATTATGCAATCAGTCTATTGATTGTCAGTAGGAGGTTCCATTCCCATAGAACTGGTTTGAGAAATTGTGCCCCCCCCCCCCCCCCCCCACTGAATAGGCTGAAACATTGCATTATCTCTGACTCTTGTGCCATATCTAAGACAAGGTGTTCCCCTGTTGATAACATGTTAGCCTACAGAGTGCTGAACTCACTCACCTCTATCTAGTGATGAGGTTGATGCAGTGTCGCAGACACACAGACTCAATTGTACTGAGAGACAGGGGCAAATCCTGTTGTGCTTTCCTTTTGCCCCCAAAGCACGGAGACAGGACATGAACTTGGAGAGCCAAGAGAACTTCATTATCCTCAGGATTAATTCAAATATCTCTTGTCCCCTCAGAGCTTCTTCTGTGACCTTGGCTATAGTGGTAATTTAACCCTCTTCAGAATATCAGCAACATTTTATTGTAATTTGGCAGAGGGATTTTTTTTAACCTTTGAAAACAAATTGAGTGAAGGAATATGCTGAGTCTATTGATTGTCAGTGGGAGGTTCCGTTCCCATAAAACTGGTTTGAGAAATTGCCCCCCCCCCCCCCAATAGGCTGAAACATTGCATTATCTCTGACTCTCGTGCCATATCTAAGACAAGGTTTTCCCGTGTAGATAAAATGCTAGCCTACAGAGTGCTGAACTCACTCACCTCTGTCTATTGATGAGGTTGATGTAGTGTCGCAGCGCTGTGTTGTATCTGGCCCATTCCTCCGGAGGCGCGTTGTCGTCGGGGCTCACCGGCTTGGTAAAGTAGGCATCCGTGAAAGTGCCCAGACTAACCAGCACGCCCAGGACGAGGACGACAAGGATCAACCAGGGTCTCAGTGTGTTGGCCATCTGTAAATAAAGAATGTAGGCTAGCATTTCCCTGGCGGCTGCTGGACTTAAAGAAAAGTTGAACAAAAGCTTGGCATTCTTGGCATCAGAATCTCAAAGTTATCAGTTTTAAGCAAAGCTTTTTGATGAGTCAGATGAGTAAGTCTTCATCTTTTTGAAAGGAGTCTGTATCAGAGACACATTAGCAGTTGCACTGTCTATGGTGCTGAAATGTGTGCCAAAGTTGCTTATGAAATAAACCAATTGGTCTTCAACCTATTGATTCTACAATACTATGGAACATTATATTGTGTTAAGTAATGATAATGAAATAATTGCTTACTCTTGCTAATTGCTACTGCAATTGCGGTGGCATTTGCGTCCTTTGCCTTTGCAACCATGAAAAACACTTTAAAATTACAAATACTTACACATCAAACACGTTTGAAAATCACTCATTACAAAGATATACAAGGACCTTGAACATTCCCTTCAGATTAGTCAATCCCATTTAGTCATTTAACGATTCCATTGATCATTTAGTGTGTCTAAATACAAACTGTCATGCGTGTTACTCAATTTAAATGAAGGGAAATTAAATGTTGAGCAAAATTAATTAATCATATCACTTTAGTAAATGAAAGGTTAAAGGGTTAACAACCTTAGATTTGAGCATCTGTGGTGTTACTACTCCGAGGGTGAAGTCATCATTATAGGGACACTTTTGGTAAATCGCTATGTAGACAATCAAAATCAGCCCACCCTACTCAAGTAATGTTTATTTTCATTAATTACTGTCTTAATCTACATGTTTATGATGAAAACAAGTGGATAATGGATTATTCAGTGGTTGCTACAATACCTAAAACAACATCAGACCCTTACACTTTAGCAAAAGTGTGTCCTTCAGTTGCAGTAGGGCAATTTAGTAGATGAAGTGGGGCACTATTTTCTCATTAGAAATGAATGAATGTCCCACTTCACTTGCCACTTGCTATGAAATTATCAAAGAGGCATTGTAGAGGCTTATAAATAACACACTCTGTTTTAACAATTGTGTCAATGACATTATACTAGACCCTCTCCATGCCCTTGTAAAATGTATTTGGGAACCTTCCAAGCTCTTGGTGAAAATCGAACTAAAGGATTCTGCACAGTTTTTACTTAATCACAAAACAGCTCTATTATTCCACAAATGCTTAAATCCTTACATAAATTGAGCCTATGTTCAATACTTACTTTCTTACATGTTATTGTCCTTCGTTTCTTTTACTACTCTTGTTATTTCCCTCTAATTTCTTCCACAATCATACTATACTGTTTATGTGCCGTATAGCGTCTAGTATAATCCAGTTTGAGATGTTATAAACTACTAAAACAACATATGCTTATGTATTTTAGAATATATAAAGACAATTCCTTCATTAGATACAAATGATGCAGAGTAAACATTCAGCAACAACCCAATAACAGTTGTAGTGATTGGGTTGCAAAATGACCGTAGTACAGCACCCTCAAGCATAAATGCACCACCACACCTGTTGGGTGTACGAACTACAAAACTGGATCAAGCCCTAAATGTTCTGAATTAACTTTTTATTTTGGTCATGGTGTAATTGACTCAACAACCAAAAACGCATATCCAAGTTTAGCTTTCTTAATGAACCAGAAAATCAATAGTTATTTATGGTTGTTCATCAAAGTTAGCTGGGTAACTCATTGATCCTACTTTGTAGTATGCGCAAAGTTATCATAATGGTAAAAATGATTAGTCACACTTTATTTGGATAGTCCATCTGTAAGTGGTCATACTATTAACAAACTGTTGATAAGCAACTGCTTCCTGAAGTTAGATTAGGGTTATAGGGTAATGTTTAGAATAAGGGTTATGATAAGGGCTAAGGTTAGAGTTATAGGGCTAGGGTAAAGTTTAGGGTTAGGATAAGGGTTAGGGTTAGTAGATAGTTCAAATGTTACTGAAAAGTCGTCATTAAGCTGCCAAATTAGTTGATTTAGAATGGGATGATACCAAAATAGCCTACATTTAAATAAAGAAAAAAATGGTTTATTATTTCCTAAATGGCATTGCCATCGCATTTCAAAAACGACCCAATTGCTAAAATTAATTCAACAGTCAAAACTTCCCAACTCAGCATAGTCACAGAGAGCAAAACGTAACTCATTACTCACTCTGCAGCAGGCTTGCTTCACCGGTTTTCACTATGTTCTTGTTGTGCGTTTTATTATTCCCAAATCCGGATGGTTTATATGGTCAAGGCAACCTGATGCGCGCGCCTTGAGACACGGCAAAATCACGTTTTCAACTCAATCTACGCAAGCGAGAACGAGCGGAGTACGGAAGCACTCTTTCCCTATTGAAAATATCAAATCAAATTCTATTCGTCACATGCTTGGAAACAACAAGTGTAGACTAACAGTGAAATGTTTACCTACGGGCCTTTCCCTACAACGAATAGAGAAAGAAAATAGATAAGTAATTTTAAAAAGTGTATCACGTAATAATAAACGCAATAATAAATACACAATGAGTAAAGATAACTTGTCTATATACACAGGGTATCAGTACCGAGTCGATGTGTAGGGGTATTGAGGTAGATATGTACATTTAACAAATAACTAGGAATAAAGTGACAGATAGTAAACAGTAGCAGCAGCTTATGTGATGGGTAAAAAAAAAAAAAAAAAATGTCCAAAAAGAGCCAATGCATTGAACTAGCTATTTATCAGTCATGGCCTGGGGGTAGAAGCTGTTCAGGGTCTTGTTGGTTCCAGACCTGCGCAAAGCATAAAATACAACCTTTCAGTGTCAACTTAAGGGCCTTTAATGTACTTTCATGTACTTAACTATTAATGAACATGCACCTGTGGGACGGTCGTTAAGACACTAACAGCTTACAGACGGTAGTCAATTAAGGCCACAGTTATGAAAACCTAGGACACTAAAGAGGCCTTTCTACTGACTCTGAAAAACACCAAAAGAAGGGGTCACTGCTCATCTGCGTGAATGTGCCTTAGGCATGCTGCAAGGAGGCATAAGGAATGCAGATGTGGCCAGGGCAATAAATTGCAATGTCCGTACTGTGAGATGCCTAAGACAGCACTACAGGGAGACAGGACGGACAGCTAATCGTCCTCGCAGTGACAGACCACGTGTAACAACACCTGCACAGGATCGGTACATCCGAACATCACACCTGCGTGACAGGCACAGGATGGCAACAACAACTACCCGAGTTACACCAGGAAAGCACAATCCCTCCATCAGTGCTCAGACTGTCCGCAATAGGCTGAGAGAGGCTGGACTGAGGACTTGTAGGCCTGTTGTAAGGCCCGGATCTTAATCCCATTGAGCACGTCTGGGACCTGTTGGATCGGAGGGTGAGGGCTAGGGCCATTCCCCCCAGAAATGTCCAGGAACTTGCAGGTGCCTTGGTGGAAGAGTGGGGTAACATCTCACAGCAAGAACTGGCAAATCTGGTGCAGTCCATGAGAAGGAGATGCACTGCAGTACTTAATGCAGCTGGTGGCCACACCAGACACTGACTGTTACTTTTGATTTTGACCCCCCCTCTTTGTTCAGAGACACATTATTCCATTTCTGTTAGTCACATGTATGTGGAACTTGTTCAGCTTATGTCTCAGTTTATTTACACATGTTAAGTTTGCTGAAAATAAACACAGTTGACAGTGAGAGGACGTTTCTTTTTTTGCTGAGTTTATCATGTGTTTTTCAATTATAAATGGATTGTAGATACCGTCATGAATTATATTAACATAAGTTTGTGGACACCTACTGGTCGAACATCTCATTGCAAAATCATGGCCATTAATATGGAGTTGGTCCCCCTTTTGCCCCTTTAACAGCCTCCACTCTTCTGGGAAGGTTTTTCACAATATGTTGGAACATTGCTGCATGGACTTGCTTCCATTCAGCCACAAGAGCATTAGCGAGGTCGGGCGCTGATGTTGGGTGATTAGGCCTGGCTCGTAGTCGGCGTTCCAATTCATCCCCAAAGGTGTTTGATGGGGTTGACGTCAGGGCTCTGTGCAGGCCAGTTACATTCTTCCACACCGATCTCGACAAACCATTTCTATATGGACATCGCTTTGTGCATGGGTGCATTGTCATGCTGAAACAGGAAAGGGCCTTCCCCAAACTCTTACCACAAACTTGGAAGCACAGAACCCTTCACTTGAACTAAGGGGCCTAGCCTGAACCATGACCACCAAACTTTACAGTTGTTACTATGTATTGGGGCAGGTAGCGTTCTCCTGGCATCAGCCAAACCCAAATTAGTCCGTTGGACTGTCAGATGGTGAAGCTTGGTTCATCACTTCAGAGAACGCCTTTCCACTTCTCCAGAGTCCAATGGCGGCGTGCTTTAAACTACTCCAACCGACGCTTGGCATTGTGCATGGTGGAAACCCATATCATGAAGCTCCTGATGAACAGTTCTTGTGCTTCCAGAGGAACTCGTTAGTGAGTGTTGCAATCGAGGACAGACTATTTTTACGCACATCAGCCCTCGGCGGTCACTTTCTATGAGCTTGTGTGGCATACCACTTCGAGGCTGAGCTGTTGTTACTCCTAGACTTTTCCACTTCACGATAACAGCACTTACAGTTGACCGAGGCTGCTCTAGCAGGACAGAAATTTGACAAACTGACTTGTTGGAAAGGTGGCATCCTATGAAGGTGCCACTTTGAACATTTTGAGCATTTCAGTAAAGGCTATTCTACTGCCAATGTTTGTCTATGGAGATTGCATGGCTGTGTGCTCAATTTTATACACCTTTCAGAAACAGGTGTGGCTTCAATAGGAAAATCCATTAATTTGAAGCGGTGTCCACATTCTTTTAGCGATTTGAACATGTAAATCTTGGTGGGGCAAATTCCCCAACATTTTTTGATGCATGCCAGAAAAGCCACACAACACAGCATTAATTGCACTATAACGGTGACAAACAGTACCCACAAACTGTTAGGGCCTACATAAAGCTGTCCAAACAGCAGAGCTTTCTTTTCAGCCCCATGGAGTGAATCCTTACCACTGCTACACCTGGCTATCAGCGGAGCCTAGTCTGACATTTCATTCAGCCTCATTTACTGCCTTTTAAAAAACATAGCTGATATGGCTGACATGCTTAAACAAATGTGGTTTCTACTGACAACTGAGATGTACAAACTATGGCATAAGGGGACGCCGAGCAGATAAGAGGCAATTCGTAATTTCGATTAAGACATGAATGAGCGAGCTAGAATGGACGTAGTCAATATAACTATTTGTTCAGCACTTTTAAAATGTACAGTGACAGAATTCTAAACATGGGCCGTTCTTACAGTATTCTCTCTGTAGACCTAGTCAGAACCATAAGATAAATAAAGGGGGCATATAAACAGACAATGAAAGCTCTTACAATAATCGATGATTACATTTCTCAAAACCAGGCTATGGGCTACATGTGCACCACCAAGTCAGAACATTAGGCTAAGTTATGAGGGGGAAAGAGACCAAATTATTAGGGTGAGGCACATGGGCTACTAACATCTTACTACACAACATACACTTAGTATTACTTTCTTAGCTTACAGTATACATATCTCCCTGGCATATTACATAATTTATGCAGCAGCTTTAGTTGAAGGAGAGGTGGACCAAAACACAGCGTGGTTGTTATTCATGGTACTTTAATAAAGACTCTACACATGAACAGACTAACAAAACAAAACAAAACAATAAACATAAAACCTAAACCAGCCCTATCTGGTGCAAACACAAAGACAGGAACAATCACCCACAAAACCCAACACCAAACAGGCTACCTAAATATGGTTCCCAATCAGAGACAATGACTAACACCTTCCTCTGATTGAGAACCATATCAGGCCAAACACAGAAACAGACAAACTAGACACACAACAGAATGCCCACTCAGATCACACCCTGACCAAACAAAACATAGAAACATACAAAGCAAACTATGATCAGGGTGTGACAGCAGCATACAATACATTTTTGGACTCACCTTGTTGTGCTGTGCTCACTTTCGTGGGCAAATTTTGTCATCAAACTTTGTCTTCAAAGTCTGGCATTCTCTGGATTTATGGTGATTTCAAGACAACTGGGGAAAAAATGACGTCAGTAATCTTCAGGTCGGAGCTGTAGAAAAGTCCCGAGTTCCAGACATGGAATTCCGAGTTGGATGACCGCTCAAAACATATTATTCCAGTTGGAGCTCGTTTTTTCCCCTAGTTCCCAGTTGTCTTGAACTGAGATTTCCCAGTTCCGAGTTTCCAATTGTTTTGAATGAGGCAGAAATCATGCTGGATTGACAGCATGGCCAATGTATTCAACCTTTTCTGGCCCATGGCATGTGAATCTTTATCCTTTTAAGCTTGGAAAAGAGACCCTTAAATCCAGACTTTGACCACACACCCACCACTGAATAGCAGGATAGTGATTGCTTTGCAATGCATGCAGTTAGCCACTGATTCCTTACAAACTACTCATTGCTGAATTTATGATTTCCAACTTGTTGTCTAATGTTTATATCCAATGGCCGATGAGCACCGATATGTTTTATCTATAATTTCACTTCATATGACAAGGATTGAAAAGGATTTGCCAGTAGATTGTCAACTTGATTCATGATGATGACTGCTAGCTAAGATTTTGACATGATCAGTCCAATCAAAGCTACTGTAGATATAACTTGATTTGACATAATTTTATCTGTGGCCAATGACCTTGAGCGTTCTTGGATGGGCACTTCTAATGTAACTCTATGGCAGCACCCTCGAGTTCTCCTCGTAGATTTTGCGGTTACGTAGTGTTCCCATGAGTGACAGAACACTGAGCCATCACGGCTCAACTTTTTCTTTTTGCTCTGCCCCACCTGCCCTGAATGACGGGTCGCCACTGCATGTAGTGTATATCAATGTCATAGTTGACCTGTTAATTAGTATCTTTGCTGTACATATGGTCCTGTACATATGGTCCTATACATATGATCTCCCATCGCTGAAGGAGACATCCCGTACCCCAAAAACATATTTATCAGCACTCTGGTTTACCTATTTCTGAGAAGCTTTTCCTGTCACCGATGGCAAATCTATAAACTAATCCAGAATGCCTTACCAGTTGATACAGGCTATACAATGTGTGAAAAGAAAAGTTTATATGAACTTTTATAGAGTTTACAGAATTCACACCATATCTCCCTAAAGGTGCGATGCCATCTGAGATGTGTAGATTTATGTAGATTTAAACATTTATTTTTTACCATAGTATAGCCCGTATCGACTGGCAAGGCATTATAGATTTGCCATCGGTGACTGTAAAAGTGTATCAGAAATAGGTCAACCAGAGCGCTGCTAAATATGTTATCGGGGTACAGGATAAGACCAATTTCTACAGATCTCCCAGAGTGAAGAGGCTACAATCAACTCCATTACATTCAAAAGTTACTTCAACAAGTAAATGCTAGTGATGGCTAGCTATGCTAGTTATTTCACCAGTCTGTCTTAATGATTGTTAGCACGCTAATAGCACACTGTGCACACAATTATTTGTATTTTTTGAAGGGGTAGGCCTATGCAGTACACTCTTAGAATTAGTGGTGACTTGAGGAACCCTGGAGATTCTCAAGGAACCCCTGGAGTTCCTCAGGCAATCATTGCTAGTCAATGGTTCATATTTGCACCTTTGGTGAGTTGAGGGGTTCTTTCATACAGTATAGCACAGCACAGTTCATTGCAGTACAGTGCACAGTACATTAAGGAAAAGTAGGGTACAGTACAGCACAATACAGAATAGCACAGTAGAGTAGGGTAAATAAAATACATGTATAGTGTACTGTATTGTACCCTAGTTTACTCTAATGTACTCTACTTTATTGTAGTGCACTCTACTGAATTAAACTATACTGTACTGTACTCTACTGAATTAAACTCTACTGTACCATACTGTACCCTACTGTACTCTACTGAATAAAACTTTACTGTCCTGTACCGTACTATACCGTACTCTACTGTGCTCTACTGTACTAAACTGTGCCATACTGTACTGTGATGTTCAAACTTGTGAAACATAGCATAGACGTCTATGATTCGTTCAGATCTTGATCAGGTCCGCACAGACCAATGTGTACTTGTTTTGGGGCGGAGCTCATTAGAATAATACCCAGCAAGTGTTTGTTTTTACATTTACATTCTGGTCATTCAGCAGACGCTCTTATCCAGAGTGACTTACAGTCAGTGCATTCAACTAAATAAACAGGTAAAAGGTAAATAAACAAGATATTACAGTCATAGCAACAAAAAAATTATAATCTGTAATTGTAATTCTATAACTGAGAATGTTATTGTAGTTGAAGTGGTCTGTTGGTTTACTCTTTAGGTTGGACTACTTTGAACATCATTGCTGCCAGTTTTAAAGCTTAAAGTGAAAGTAACAGATAACAATAATAAATATTATGTTGCAATCTTCAGTATATTAAGAGGCTTCAACAAATATGATTGTGATATAATACTTATTTCATTGAGAATATATACAGCAGTTGAAATTTGGCCTTAGAATCAATGACCCCAAAAATATGCATTTTCAAGGTCTGCAAATGACACATTTTCAACATCTGGAAAAAAACGTATTTTCACCTTTAATTCAGGTAAAATACACCTGATTTAAATGTCCGTAAAATAATATATGTATATATATTTTAAACATAATTTTGCTTACTGGGCAGTGATTGTTTTTATACTGCGGTGATGGATCAGTTTTATGCAATAATATTGCGATGATTTTAATGTTTTATGGGGAAATAGTGCGGTGATTCGTCAAATAGTAGCACACAGCGTTCATTCTCATTTTGTTTGCAGCACATGCACCGAATACAAGTGTGTTTTTACATAACTTTGTGAGTCTGCGTTTCAGAGATACTATTTAATCGTTCACAAAATTGCAAAGTAGCCAAGCTATAAAGCTCTAAAAGTAACAAACCAATCAATATAAATTGCTGCTAGCCTCTATTTCTTACGTTCTCCTCGGGGAGTTTCGAGTCATGCCCTGTGGTTTGAAAACAACCACCCTAATATCTTAGTTGTACAGTCAATCAAAAAAAGAATTGCTATATTTTTCGTATGTAACTACTGTGTAAAAAAGTGCCATGTATGTAAAATATCTGTAGAATGTACAGAATGTGTATGTATGAATGACCCTAATGAGTCATTTCTTGTTGAATTATTCATATGAGGTAGCTTATAAAATACACCAGCCGAGGGGAAAAAAATAAACCCAAAATAGCAGAAATTCTGTAGGCCTACACCTACATAATTCCAGATTGCATTATAGATAGATTGACTGTATGATGCAGTCTCCATGTGACCTGTTGGAGTGAGAGGTCAGAAGAAAGACTAGTCACAGACTAATAATATGGTTGTTTGTCTGATCATATAAAAATACAGCCTTAGAGCACACACACACACATTTATTTTGTACACATCTCTACGTTATCATAGCAAATATAGATGTGTATAACCTGTGATTGCATATAATGCTTCTAATCCTCTAATACCGAACATGATTTTGTGTTCTACGTTGATGTGTTCTACGTTCTGTGTACCGCTCCGTCACCACACATGAAGTTCCCTCTCAGGAATAAAAGTTGTTTGAATTTAATTGAACAAGTTGACTGATATGAATACCCTGGGGGGGATAAAGGGGAGCTGAGACTTGATATGAGACTGAGTCACAGCAATTGCGTAATAGTATTCTACACACAATACCCATAATGACAAAGCAAAGGCCTGTATGCCAAGCATCACGTCTGGAGGAAACCTGGCACCATCCCTACGGTAAAGCATGCTGGTGGCAGCATCAAATCAAATCACAAATCAAATCAAATCAAATGTATTTATATAGCCCTTCGTACATCAGCTGATATCTCAAAGTGCTGTACAGAAACCCAGCCTAAAACCCCAAACAGCAAGCAATGCAGGTGTAGAAGCACGGTGGTTAGGAAAAACTCCCTAGAAAGGCCAAAACCTAGGAAGAAACCTAGAGAGGAACCAGGCTATGTGGGGTGGCCAGTCCTCTTCTGGCTGTGCCGGGTAGAGATTATAACAGAACATGGCCAAGATGTTCAAATGTTCATAAAGGACCAGCATGGTCGAATAATAATAAGGTAGAACAGTTGAAACTGGAGCAGCAGCACGGCCAGGTGGACTGGGGACAGCAAGGAGTCATCATGTCAGGTAGTCCTGGGGCATGGTCCTAGGGCTCAGGTCCCCCGAGAGAGAGAAAGAAAGAGAATTAGAGAGAGCATATGTGGGGTGGCCAGTCCTCTTCCAGCTGTGCCGGGTGGAGATTATAACAGAACATGGCCAAGATGTTCAAATGTTCATAAATGACCAGCATGGTCGAATAATAATAAGGTAGAACAGTTGAAACTGGAGCAGCAGCCACGGCCAGGTGGACTGGGGACAGCAAGGAGTCATCATGTCAGGTAGTCCTGGGGCATGGTCCTAGGGCTCAGGTCCTCCGAGAGCGAGAAGGAGAGAATTAGAGAACGCACACTTAGATTCACACAGGACACCGAATTGGACAGGAGAAGTACTCCAGATATAACAAACTGACCCCAGCCCCCCGACACATAAACTACTGCAGCATAAATACTGGAGGCTGAGACAGGAGGGGTCAGGAGACACTGTGGCCCCATCCGAGGACACCCCGGACAGGGCCAAACAGGAAGGATATAACCCCACCCACTTTGCCAAAGCACAGCCCCCACACCACTAGAGGGATATCTTCAACCACCAACTTACCATCCTGAGACAAAGCTGAGTATAGCCCGCAAAGATCTCCGCCATGGCACAACCCAAGGGGGGGTGCCAACCCAGACAGGATGACCACATCAGTGAATCAACCCACTCAGGTGACGCACCCCCTCCAGGGACGGCATGAGAGAGCCCCAGTAAGCCAGTGACTCAGCCCCTGTAATAGGGTTAAAGGCCGAGAATCCCAGTGGAAAGAGGGGAACCGGCCAGGCAGAGACAGCAAGGGTGGTTCGTTGCTCCAGAGCCTTTCCGTTCACCTTCCCACTCCTGGGCCAGACTACACTCAATCATATGACCCACTGAAGAGATGAGTCTTCAGTAAAGACTTAAAGGTTGAGACCGAGTTTGCATCACTGACATGGGTAGGCAGACCGTTCCATAAAAATGGAGCTCTATAGGAGAAAGCCCTGCCTCCAGCTGTTTGCTTAGAAATTATAGGGACAATTGGGAGGCCTGCGTCTTGTGACCGTAGCGTACGTGTAGGTATGTACGGCAGGACCAAATCAGAGAGATAGGTAGGAGCAAGCCCATGTAATGCTTTGTAGGTTAGCAGTAAAACCTTGAAATCAGCTCTTGCTTTGACAGGAAGCCAGTGTAGGGAGGCTAGCACTGGAGTAATATGATCAATTGTTTTGGTTCTAGTCAGGATTCTAGCAGCCGTATTTAGCACTAACTGAAGTTTATTTAGTGCTTTATCCGGGTAGCCGGAAAATAGAGCATTGCAGTAGTCTAACCTAGAAGTGACAAAAGCATGGATTAATTTTTCTGCATCATTTTTGGACAGAAAGTTTCTGATTTTTGCACAGCATCATGCTGTGGGCATGTTTTTCAGCAGCAGGGACCAGGATACTAGTCAGGGTTGAGGCAAAGATGAAGGACGCATGCAGAAAGAGTGGTGTGCGTGTGTGTGAGAGTGTGTACATTCTTTTGCATGTGAAAGTGCACACATTCTTATGTGTGTGTGTGTGGGTGTGTGACATTAAAAATGTTTGTCTGAGAAGTTGACTGTGATGTCAATACGTAGTTTAACCTCCCTCATCTCTCTGTCTGCGACTACTTATCCCCAAGTGTATCCCTCTTATCTAGCCTGAAAAGCAATAAGAAACGTGTCAATACCAGGATTTTTTTTTTTTTTTACCAGGATCATTGTTGAGAACAAATGCTAAATGATATATAGATATGATTTACATTTTAATCACATTTTTACCATATTGAGTAAAGAGAATCCCTCATAAGAATTAGGTATACAAATGAAAAATTCTAGCGTCTGTACAGAGGGGTCACTAACTATTGGCACCCTTGATCAAGATGAGCAAAAAGTGTATAAAAAAACAAATACTGAGCTATATTGTATGCTCAAAAAAACTGAAAATTTATATTATTTTATATTAATACAGAGAAAGAGATTTGGTTTAATAAGTAATACAAACCAATCTAAAAAAGATAGGGCTAAAATTCCGGCACCCTACCCTTGCAAGGATAACGACACAGCCTTTTTCTAGAATGTTTTATGAGATTGGAGAACACGTCAGGAGGGATCTTAGACCATTCCTCCATACAGAATCTTTCCAGATCCTTGATATCCTTTGTCTGGGCTTATAGACTGCCCTCTTCAATTCAAACCACAGGTATTCTATTTTAAAAATATATTTTTAAAATCCACTCCATATTCAAACTTATACGAACAACAACGCAGAGACGCACACAAACAATGCCTACATCTCATCTGCCCAGACCCGCATGCTCACACCCCCATCCCTAGTGCCTGCATTATTGTTTGCCATTTGGACCTTAAATTGTATCAATTTGTTTTTCTTTGTCGTCCATGCTATTTCAATATTTTTTTAAAATCATTTGATTTTTCCATTGTGTTAATAATGGCGGATTGATTGATTTCCACATATTTAGTATACTTTTAGTTTTTGTGATGAGTCCAGCCCATTGGGTATCTCACTACATCCACATAAGCCATGTCTTGAAATATGCAGACCGACGGATTAAAAGTAAATTTACATTGTAACACCTTTTTGACAGCCAACTTTCTAGCTCCGCCCACAATTTTCAGACTTCCCAGAAAGGATTATGGATTATTAAGTCATTATTAGTTTTACACTTAGGACATGACTCTGCCGTTGTGCTGTAGAAACCCAAAGTGTTTTCAATGGGTTTCAAGTCCTGAGACTGGAAATGTGGATTTCTTTGTGAATTTTGATGTGTGCTTGGGGTTATTGTCTCACTGGAACATCCACTTGTGGCCAAGTTTCAACCTCCTGCCAGAGGCAACCAGGTTTTAGGCTGAAATATCCGGGTACTGGGTATAGAGAATGATGCCGTTGACCTTAACAAGGGCCCCAGGGAGTGGAAGCAAAATAGGCCCCATAACATCAAAGATCCACCAGTATATTTTACAGTAGACAAAGGATATCAGGGATCTGGAAAGATTCTGTATGGAAGAATGGTCTAAGATCCCTCTCATTGTGTTCTCCAATCTCAGAAAACATTCTAGAAAAAGACTCGGTGCCGTTATCCTCGCAAGGTGAGGTATTGAAAGGTATTGAAAACAGTGGCGTCAATCATTTTGACCCGTTCTTTTTGAGAAATATAACGACTTGTTAAACAAAATCTTTCTCTGAGCAATTGTATTAGTATACATTTAAGAGAATACAATAATATTATAGATGTATTTTTGCCATTTATGCTCATCTTTATCGAGGGTGTCAATAATTTGGAGCCCCGCTGTACCTTTCTCTTGCACCCCTCACATCCGGCCTATGGGATAGCAGGAAAAGCACAGTGTATCCCACTACAACTTGTCCGTTCTCCCGTGATAGTAATTTACTGACTCTTTCTGTTTACCCAACTCGCAATAAAAGTCAATGACAAGAAACAACAGGCAGAAGGCAAACTCATCTCCTCACTCGATCGCCGTCTCCACGGGTAAACATTCAGAAGTAACAGAAAATAACGAAAAGGCAAACAGTTGAGTTTTTCCAAGGCTCATTAGACCCAATAAACTCCTCCAGATATGTCTCAGGCTAATGCACTCCAAGAAGGCAGCAAATACAACTCAGTCACAACCACACACCACATTTTGTTACTAATGTTGGTGTGCCCATTACTCAATTACAGGTGTAACTAATGACAATGTATGTGCTGATGATCCTTCTTTAACAGTGAACATTTGACATTTACTTTACATAAATATACATTACCAGTCAAGACACCTACTCATTCCAGTGTTTTTCTTTATTTAAAAAAACAACTATTTTCTACATTGAAGAATAATACTGAAGACATCAAAACTATGAAATAACACATATGGAATCATGCAGTAACCAACAAAAAAAAGATTATATTTGAGATTCTTCAAAGATGCCACCCTTAGCCTTGATGACAGCTTTGCACACGCTTGGCATTCTCTCAACCAGCTTCATGAAGTAGTCACCTGGAATGCATTTCAATTAACAGGTGTGCCTTGTTAAATGTTCATTTGTGGAATTTCTTTCCTTCTTAATTAGTTTGAGCCAATTAGTTTTGTGGCAAGTTAGGGGTGGTATACAGAAGATAGCCCTATTTTGTAAAATACCAAGTCCATAATATGTCAAGAACAGCACAAATAAGCAAAAAGAAACAACAGTCCATCATTACTTTAATTAATAACCT
This sequence comes from Oncorhynchus masou masou, assembly GCF_036934945.1. Classification (NCBI taxonomy): domain Eukaryota; kingdom Metazoa; phylum Chordata; class Actinopteri; order Salmoniformes; family Salmonidae; genus Oncorhynchus; species Oncorhynchus masou. Next base: position 58,775,452 of record NC_088229.1, on the reverse strand, counting down.
CTACAGGATTGGTGGGTCCCCCTCAGGAAGATTGAGAAAATGTAGGCTAATGCGATTAGCATGAGGTTGTAAGTAACAAGAACATTTCCCAGAACATAGACATATCTGATATCGGCAGAAAGCTTACAATGTTGTTAATCTAACTGCACTGTCCAATTTACAGTGAAATAATACCATGCTATTGTTTGAGGAGAGTGCACAGTTATGAACTTGAAAACCAATTAGGGACATTTGGGCAGTCTTGATACAATATTTTGAACAGAAATTAAATGGTTATTTGGGTCAGTCTAAAATTTTGCACACAAACTGCAGCCATCTAGTGGCCAAAATCTAAATTGTGCCTGGGCTGCAATAATACATTATGGCCTTTCTCTTGCATTTCAAAGATGGTACAAAAAAATACAAAAAACACATGCTTCACAGAGTTCAAGAAACAGACACATCTCACCATTAACTGTTCATAGACTGCGTGAATCAGGCCTTCCTGGTCGAATTGCTGCAAAGAAACCACTACTAAAGGCCACCAATAAGAATAAGAGACTTGTTTGGGCCAAGAAACATGATCAATGGACACTAGACCAGTGGAAATCTGTCCTTTGGTCTGATGAGTCCAAATTTGAGATTTTTGGTTCCAACTGCGGTGACTTTGTGAGATGCAGAATAGGTGAACAGAGGATCTCCGCATGTGTGGTTCCCACCATGAAGCATGGAGGAGGTGGTGTGATGGTGCTTTGTTGGTGACACTGTCAGTGATTTATTTAGAATTCAAGGCACAAATAACCAGCATGGCTACCACAGCGATACGCCATACCATCTGGTTTTCGCTTAGTGGGACTATCATTTGTTTTTCAACAGGACAATGACCCAACTCACCTCCAGGCTATGTAAGGGCTATTTCACCAAGGAGTGTGATGGAGTGCTGCATCAGAATACCTGGCCTCCACAATCACCTGACCTCAACCCAATTGAGATGGTTTGGGATGAGTTGGACCGCAGAGTGAATTAAAAGCAGCCAACAAGTGCTCAGCATGTGAGAACTCCTTCAAGACTGTTGGAAAAGCATTCCAGGTGAAGCTGGTTGAGAGAATGCCAAAAAGTGTGCAAAGCTGTTATCAAGGCAACAGGTGGCTACTTCAAAGAATCTAAAATATATCTTGATTTGTTTAACACTTCTTTATTTACTGCATGATTCCATGTGTTATTTCATAGTTTTGATGTCTTCACTATTATTCTACAATGTAGAAAATAATAAAAAATAAAGAAAAACATTTGAATGGGTAGGTGTGTCCAAACTGACTGGTACTGTATGTAAATATAAATATGTATTCCATGGAACACCAAATATGCTAATACTATGTTAGTATGCATGTTAGAAGGCAAGACCAAAATCCTCTGTTTGAAAAACCTCTCGCTTTGAAAACGAAACAATATGATTGTACCCTATTTTGTACTCATGACACTTGCTGCTTCCAAACATAGTAGCATAGTAGAGGGAGGACTAATGCAAAGAAAGAAGCTCACTCGCTTCATTTTATGGATGTCTCCCCAGAGAAATCTGACTCCTTCCAGTAGTATTGCAAGGCTAATTTAGTGTTATCTTCTGATTGAGGCAGCCACTAATGTGAGCAGAGTGCTTTCCAGTGATCCAGTCAACCCGGTCTGTTTGCACTGCAGACTTCATCAATGGATATCACTGTCTGTTAGTGCAATAATTCAGGAATACATGAAATGCCCTGAAAAACCCTCGAGCGTCACTCAGAAGCACTACTGAATAACAGTAACCAAACAATGAGATGGCATTTCCCAGGGTTTTTCCATTTAATGTGGGGAACATAATCCTTCAGTCACCACACATGGGAGAGAATATATTGGCAGAGTAAGACATGCCTTCCGATCGGTATGTCATTTGTAGCTTATGTGTCCAAAAATGCTTCACTCTTCTTACACGTAAAACTCTCTACGTATACAGCCTTCAGTTCTGCTAGCTGTGGATGAGAAACATAAGGTTTATTTACTCAGTCTGTTGAGAGTTAGGACTAATTGATGCCATTGATCTGAATAAGTGGGAATGTAGGGTGTCTGGGGAACAAATTGACGCAGTGGCTGTATCATGGGCACCAATGACACCAAATATTAAATTAGGTGTTTTCCCCCCCCTAATTAAAGATTGACGCTCGTGTCACAACAACAAAACAATTTTCTTTTACGTAAGAACGTTAAAAGATTCAGAAGCAGAATCAATTCGTGATGGTATTGATTACTCAGAGAGCTCCATGAAACTGACGATGGTTGGGCAATTAGTCTACATGAAATCATTCTCCATTGCGATAGTCTGCATATAATTAACACGCATCTACAAAAGCAATTAAGAGAAAATGGTGGATGTTCCCTGTTGGACTTCATCATTGGGACAGATCATGGGGGACAATAGCTGGTATTTTGCTATATGGCAAAACTCAATTTCTTATTCAATTTCTTCCAGCCTTATGTTCTGGCAGTGGTGTACTAGGACATGTGTAAAACATTGAACAAGCAGGGCTTCTATGAGTCTTTGATGTACTAACAAAAAATACTTCAAAGACAGTACAGGAATGATGAGTGCAATAGTGACAGAGCCTTAAGGCTTTGTTTCATGTACAAAACATGCTACAGTACATTTTGTTATGTGGTCACTTCAGTCTTCAGTGATAGCATGGTTCTAGTAGCTACACTACATGACCAAAAGTATGTGGACACCTCGTCGAACATCTCATTCCAAAATCATGGACATTAATATAGAGTTGGTCCCCCCTTTGATGCTATAGCAGCCTCCACTCTTCTGGGAAGGCCTTCCACTAGATGTTGGAACATTGCTGCAGGGATGATACAACATCCATTCAGCCACAAGAGCATTAGTGAGGCTGGGCACTGATGTTTGGCGATTAGGCCTGGCGAGCAGTCGGCGTTCCAATTCATACCAAAGGTGTTCAATGGGGTTGAGGTCAGGGCTCTGTACAGGGCAGTCAAGTTCTTCCACACCGATCTCGACAAACCATTTCTGTATGAACCTCGCTTTGTGCGCAAAAGCATTGTCATTCTGAAACAGGAAAGGGCCTTCCCCAAACTGTTGCCACAAAGTTGGAAGCACAGAATCGTCTAGAATGTCATTGTATGCTGTAGCGTTAAGATTTCCATTCACTGGACCTAAGGGGCCTAGCCTGAACCATGAAAAACAGCCCCAGACCCTTATACCTCCTCCACCACACGTTTACAGTTGGCACTATGCAGTGGAGCAGGTAGCGTTCTCCTGGCATCTGCCAAACCCAGATTCATCTGTCAGACTGCCAGATGGTGATGCATGATATCATCACTCCAGAGAACGCATTTCCACTGATCCAGATGGCGGTGAGTTTTACACCACTCCAGCCAGCGTTTGGCATTGAGCACAGTGGTTTTAGGCTTGTGTGCGTGCGGCTTCTCGGCCATGGAAACCCATTTCAGAAAGTCCCCTGACGAACAGTTATCGCTCTGATGTTGCTTCCAGGGTCAGTTTGGAACTCGATAATGAGTGTTGCAAACGATATAATTTAAAAACATAGAATACTATCAAAAACCTTCAACATTTTTAAAAAGTACCGTGAGCTGATATTTTGGCCATACCGCCCAGCACTACACCTACCCACTGCCAACTATGGCGGCAGATATGCTGCTTTATTACCTAGGCTATCTGCCTGAGCAATTGCAGTTGTTGGTCTCAGTCGTATGAGCAGAGGGTAATCTGGACCAGGCATCCAGTAAACACACTTCCCCTGGCATAGACCTGTGTCTGCCAGGCTGTTTCAATGGTGGATAGAGGGTCAATGATGCATGCACCATGTAATTATGACCTGTGTAACATCATAAACAGGCAAGTCCCCCTGGAGACCTTAGGTAGACAGCCTACCATTGTGATTTATGGACATGGGAGCTTGTCCAATAGTTAAACTGGATAGATTATGTGGCACAACGGCACCAAGACAAAGAGCAAAAAAAGAAGAAAGTTGTCCCATCGCATGATAAAATGTTTTTCATTTAATTCCAACTGTTGAGAACAGTATTCAATAGCCTTTAATTTCCTTCAAACCCCCCCCCCAATAAAAAAAGATGTCAAACTAAACAAATCACTGAAACAATACAAATGAGTGCATTGCTGCAGGGCACTTGCCAACCCTAATCTAAAACAAGTAGAACATACCTTACTTAATAGCATGACAGCGCACAATCAATTTTCACAATATTTTCATGGCTTTATCAAAGCCATTACTCAAGCTCTTTCATAACACTTCAGAGCCATCTTGGTCAGATCCGTTTTCGGAAGAGACAACTCCTTTAGTTTAATCAACAACAAAAAATCTCCCATAATATGAAAATAGTGCAAAGTGGCCAGTTTCAACCACTCTTCCACTATTCAGAAGAAAAAATGAAGTGATGATTATCAGAACCCACACAACCCTTTTACAAAACAGTCTGACGTCATCTGACATCATCTACCCAGTCTTCCCCATCAGTGTGTCGGCCATCTTGGGCAGGAACATCTCCAGGAAGTGAAAGAAGTCCTGGAACAGTCCGGCACCATCGGCAGAGGGTCGAAACTTGATCACGGCCTTGGTGCTCTCTGTGCCGCCCACCACCTGGGCCTGAACCTGGAACTCCAGCGGCTCCTTGTCCTCTGGCTCCTTGTCCACAATGTGCTTGGTCACCTGGGTCTCCAGCTCCACACTGCTGCCCTCTGGCCTGGAGTCCATGTCCATTCCCCCTTTAAGCAGCTCCCTCCTGACCTTCCGTCGGCCCGCCCACACCCTGTGCCTCTGGATGTAGGTCCAGTGTGGAGAACCAGGCTGGGACCCGATGTAACTGTCCAACCTGGGCCTCTTGCCCTGCGGGGACACTGAGTCACCGCTGCTCTCAGAGGACAGCAGGCGTCTCTTGGTTCCTGGGGTGTCCTTGCTCTGTGGGCTGCAGTCACTGGAGGCAAGGCGGCTGGCGTTCTCACCGTGGTCGTTTGTCGATTTGCCAATCGGAGACGCAGTATCCATTCCGTCAGCTCCAGTGCTTTCCCCCATGCCAGTGTTAGTTAGGCTGCACTTAAGGACTCCCTGAATCACCCCCTCCACAGCAGAGCACACCCTCTGGAACCAGAGCAAGCGGAAGCCGTCCCCGGCAGAGTGCAGCTGGCTGCGGACCACCTCGGGGAGCGACGCCGCCTTGAAGGGGATGCTGATGGCTAGTTCCCGCTCTGCCCCCTCAGCCCCCTTGTGGTGGTGAGGGCCCTCGTCCCGGGGGGTGAAAAGGCGCACCAGGCCCCACACCTTACCTTTGGTGGACTTGCGCATGTACTGCAGGCTGCGGCAGTACTTCTCTGCCTCCTGGCACTCCCTTTGAAAGCTCCTCTGGCTGCGCTCAGTCAGGTTGCCCGCAACATTGTGGTGCAGCTCGAAGGGGTCCAGCACATTGAGGGGGCCCAGCTTGGGGCCTGAGGACCTCTCCTGCTCCATGGCCTCCCCTTCCCCCTTTACCTTGTCTCGGCTAAGAAAGCTGGTGACAGGGAGAGAGCAGCCCTCCCTGATGGAGATGATAGAGCTGGCAAAGTCAAACTGGGCATAGAAGGAGAAGAAGCCTGACAGCAGGGCACCTACAGAAAAAAAAAAAAAGCTTCAAGCCATTGTTCAATCTAAAAGAAACCAATGGATAAAATGCCATCTTCAATTCTACTATTGATATTCTAATGTCTTCTGTAGCTCAGTTGGTAGAGCATAGAGCTTGCAACACCATGATAGAGGGTTTGACTCCAGGGATCACCCATGTATGCACGCATGACTGACTAAGTTGCTTTGTATAAAAGTGTCTGCTAAAGGGATATATATATATATATATCTATATATCGATCACACACACACACACACTGGGGCAAAAAGTATTTAGTCAGCCAGCAATTGTGCAAGTTCTCCCACTTAAAAAGATGAGGCCTGTAATTTTCATCATAGGTACACTTCAACTATGACAGACAAATCAGAAGCCAAAATCCAGAAAATCACACTGTAGGATTTTTAATTGATTTATTTGCAAATTATGGTGGAAAATAAGTATTTGGTCACCTACAAACAAGCAAGATTTCTGGCTCTCACAGACCTGTAACTTCTTCTTTAAGAGGCTCCTCTGTCCTCCACTCGTTACCTGTATTAATGGCACTTGTTTGAACTTGTTATCAGTATAAAAGACACCTGTCCACAACCTCAAACAGTCACACTCCAAACTCCACTATGGCCAAGACCAAAGAGCTGTCAAAGGACACCAGAAACAAAATTGTAGATCTGCACCAGGCTGGGAAGACTGAATCTGCAATAGGTAAGTAGCTTGGTTTGAAGAAATCAACTGTGGGAGCAATTTTTAGGAAATTGAAGACATACAAGACCACTGATAATCTCCCTCGATCTGGGGCTCCACGCAAGATCTCACCCCGTGGGGTCAAAATGACCACAAGAACAGTGAGCAAAAATCACAGAACCACACGGGGGGACCTAGTGAATGACCTGCAGAGAGCTGGGACCAAAGTAACAAAGCCTACCATCAGCAAGGGCATTGAAGATGAAACTGCCCGGGCAACAAAGGAGTGGCTTCTTAAGAAGTATTAAGGTCCTGGAGTGACCTAGCCAGTCTCCAGATCTCAACCCCATAGAAAATCTTTGGAGGGAGTTGAAAGTCTGTGTTGCCCAGCAACAGCCCCAAAACATCACTGCTCTAGAGGAGATCTGCATGGAGGAATGGGCCAAAATACCAGCAACAGTGTGTGAAAACCTTGTGAAGACTTACAGAAAACGATTGACCTCTGTCATTGCCAACAAAGGGTTTATAACAAAGTATTGAGATTAAGTATTTGGTCACCTACAAAAGTTTCCACCATAATTTGCAAATTAATTCATTAAAAATCCTACAATGTGGATTTTTTAAACTCATTTTGTCTGTCATAGTTGAAGTGTACCTATGATGAAAATTACAGGCCTCTCATCTTTTTAAGTGGGAGAACTTGCGCAATTGGTGGCTGACTAAATACTTTTTTGCCCCACTGTGTGTGTGTGTATGTATATATAAAATAATGGTTGGATGTATTTTTCATGCAATTTTTTGGTGTAACCTACACAGATCCTGGGTGTTCTTGCTGGGGGGCACAGCAATGGGCTGACTGGGGAAGGTGCAGTTCCAGCCTTCGATCACGCACTCTTCCTCCTCACCTTAGAGGAAAAGAACAGTGAGAAAAACAAACAGAGAATTGCCAGAGAATTTAATGTTAATTTCTATACCATAAGCTGTCTCCAAAGTCGTTTTAGAGGATTTGGCAGTACTTCCAACTGGCCTCACAACTGCAGACCATGTGTATGGAGTCGTGAGGGATTGCGGTTTGCTGATGCCAACGTTGTGAACAGAAGGCCCCCATGGTGGCGATGGGGTTATGGTATGGGCAGGTATAAGCTATGGACAACGAACAGAACTGCAATGGCAATTTGAATACCGTGACAAGATCCTCACGCCCATTGTCTTGCCATTCATCCGCTGCCATCACCTTATGTTTCAGCATGATAATGCACGGCCCTGTGTCTAAAAGATCTGTACACAATTCCTGGAAGGTGAAACTGTCCTAGTTCTTCCGTGGCCTAGCATACTCACCACACATGTTGTATGTTCTGTTTAGATTTTTTGTTCAGAATAGAAATGCCTTGAGATGAGATGCGTGTTAATGTCATGCATGTTCCATTTGTGATGAGCTTTAAAGAGGTGCAGACAGGAAGTAGTACATACAGGCCATGTCCTTCAGCTGGTCCAACGTGGGGAGAACAGGAGGGTCACACTTCTGCAGATAGAAGATCACCAGCAGTGTCAGAGCATAGTTATTCAGCAAGGGTCCAGCACCGCTGGGGTTACCTACGGGAGAAACACCAGAGAGACAAAACAGTTATGACAAGCATGTAGCACAAAGAGGCATAATACTGTATCATCTGTAGACAAAAAAAAGGTCACAGAAAGTCCACAAGCAAGGTTCTGCTGACCCCTACTGAATACTGTTCAAAATGGTGTTTGATCTAAAATGATGTTAGTCTCTCCTACAGGGGAGCTGTGAAGGCCACTCACCAGCCAGCTGCTTCTGTTTAGCCCAGTAGCGGACGGTGTAGACCAGAGGGCGCAGCCTGGAGTCCAGCCCTGAGCACAGCTGCAGGAAACGGGTGTTCCTCACCGCCAGTCTGAGGGGTGGAGGAAGTGAGATTAGGAAGGTTGGCTGGTGGGGGGACCCATTGTGGCCCGTCGTGCTTATCTTCATACCCAAAGTACTAAGAATTGCTCTCTGGGACTTGTCTGATCATTATTAGGTTTCTAGGACAAAGGGGTAGTGGTCAGCTTGGTTCTGGGCCATACACAGCACAGTAGCAATAGAGATGCATTAAATGACTCGTACTATTTAATTATGACAGTAGCATTGTATAGGCTGACCTATTATTGATGGTCACGTCCCCCTGGAGGTTGAGCTCCTTGTGGATGAACTTAACCACAGGGAGGCGAGCGCCACTGACCGGCATGACCTTGTGCACCCCAGGGACGCACTTTCTCAAGATGGCCGCCACCAGCTCTAGCACTTCAGCCGGCGAGGCAGTGGAAAGGTCGATGTCGGACAGGATGGAGTCCTCAGAGCGGGTGTCGTCCGATGGGCCTTCCCCTGCCTGGAGGACATCAGAGGAAGAGGAGTGCTGGAGATAGCATGGGTCATTTAAAATACATTGAGACGCTGGGGGACGTTATAAAAGTTGACACCACCACACCTGTTCAGAAGAATTCTTGGCCCGAGCTTGGAACACCTTGGTGTTGTCCAGGTCCAGGAACAGATCCAAGTCACAGGAGTGGATGTCAAATGTGTTGACGGAGGAACCGAAGGCCAGGATCTGACTATCTGTACCAAGACCACACACAAACATCAAAGGCCATCATTTATGCACCTAATCACTGACACGGGGTCAGCTATTTTTCATCCCCCTTGTGGTTAAGATTATGACTGGAGGTAATCTGATCCTTGATCTGTGGTTAGGGGCAATTTGTACTTCAAGCTACATGATTGGGCTCAATGAAAGTTGGCCTACCTGGGAAGAACTCTGTAAACACCTCCTGGAGCAGTTGCACTAGTAACTCTCTGGCCTTTTTCTCATTCTCCCCCAACTGGAATCGCTCCACCACACTCTGCATCTGTTCATTCACCTGGAGACAGAGAACCACTTCAACAACACATCATATCCATCAGCACTTTGATACTTACCCTTTTTATCATTCCCTACATTAATAGTGCATATCAGACAGAGAGAGTCATGGAACATGAAATGAGGAGGGACACTAAACTAAGGAACACTTACCGAAGCAGTCTGGCAGAGCTCTTTGGTGAGCCGCTCCAGTATCTGCTGCAGGTTCTTGGAATCCTGCCTCTTTTTAGGGATCAGTTTGAACTCCTTGTTCTCCCTGGGTTTCACCCGCAGCTTCAGACCGTTCATGTCGTGCTCTAACCGGGACAGCGTGGCCTGCAGACTGTCATTCTCACTGAATTCCACAATAGCGTACACACCCTGTGGACGGAAGACAATGGATTATAGACATATGACAAGGGGTATGTCCAAGGCTTGTGTCAACCAACTGTTTGGGCTGGAGGTCCATAAGAATACTGCAAAGAATATTCCTCTCCAGCTAGCTATGGAAAAAAACCTTTATAAATTATCCTACCATCAAATGTTTTGCATGTCAGCAATCAAGTTAAAGAGGTCTAACTTCCAAAATACAGAAATCTGCCTGATTTCTTTATTTTGAAAGTTACATATCTTGAAAACTTGATTGATGACATGCAAAACATTTTGGGACTATATCAACAATGGACTAATGAAAGAGTTGTCCTTTAATAATTATGGTTTGGGATGTTCAATCCATCAGGCATTATTTTTCAACCAACCTTTACTTGCCGATACTTCATTAATTCAGCTTGGAAGGTACCAGTGTTTTCTAAACTCCCATGGCTAGTTGCAGGTGGACCTTTGGAATTTAGCAAATGCTAAATTTGCGCCATGAAGTAATCTGACAATGTATATGCCGCCATCTTTTCAATTTCTGATTGAGAGAATATAATATTGAGAGAAGAGATGGCAGCAAGATGATATTGACAATGGTCCCAATCCTAGATCAGCACTCCAACTACTTAGAGCTCACCTTGTCTTTGTCCATGATGACCTCTGACACTGGTCCAAACCTTTGGAAGTAGTCTACAAGGTCAGCTTGAGCTGTATCCGGTTTGATCCCACTGACAAACACACTGTTCTCCACCTGAGCCTTCCGAGTCGCCCGCACTGTGCTCAGCTTCACATGCTTTCGCCCTTTCACATGGGCATCCAGACTGGCCTCTGTGGATTCAGTGTTTTCCAGTCAGTAAGGAAAATTGGTCACAAAACTGATATGCATAACGTTAGATTATCCAGCAGACATGTGTAAAACTAAGCCAGCGTCCGTATCAATTGTCATGAATTCATATATCTAGCTAAGCATTTACTGTAGGTACCTACTTCTGTAAACTGAAATTGATAAAATATCATGGAAATTATAAAAGGTTAGTTAGCTCACGTTACTGTCCTAGCCACCTGTACGATTAGCTGATTAGTTTACAGCCGACAGAGTAATGAACTAGTTAGCTATCTTATAAAGTAAGTTAGCCATATATCTGGTTGGTTTGTGGCTAGCCGATAGCTAGCTAACGTTACCTGCAACCAAATAGCAAAACGACGACATTCACTTACTATTGGGTACATTCACATTGCATAGGATGCAATGAAAACCTCTCGCAGTGGATCGTATGTCTTTGTCCAAATCTTCCATTTTGCAAGAAACCAAATAAACAATTCAACAAAGTAAATTATATATTTTTTAAATCCTCAAATCTCCCTCCGTCGTTCACCTTGCGTTCTTCTCCCTAGTCCATCCGCTATCTCATCCGGGTAAATGCGCAAACCTCAATTACTAGTTCCGCTAGAAATATGAATTTCATAATTTGAAATGGACATAATATTGCATTCTGGATTGCATTTTTTTATTTTTACAAATTAAAATCTAAATATGTCAATAATCTAAGACAGACCTGACATTTAAAATTTGTTGCACAGAGTATCTGCTAAAAACTGCTCCCCTTTATCGCTGGATGGGTGGGTCTGAGAATGTCTTTCTGTGATACTTAGAGGAGATGCGCTTCCTTCATACTCGAGCTGTGCTCGAATACCCATACCAACGTACTGTATACCACATACTTAATGAGTATACAGTACCGGTCAAAAGTTTTAGAAAACCTTCTTATTCAAGGGTTTTTCTTTCATTTTCTACATTGTAGAATAATAGTGAAGACATCAAAACGATGAAATAACACATTAAATCATGTAGTAACCAAAAAAGTGTTAAACAAATCAAAATATATTTTATATTTCAAATTCTTCAAATAGCCACCCTTTGCCTTGATGACAGCTTTGCACACTCGTGCCATTCTATCAACCAGCTTCACCTGGACACTTTTCCAACAGTCTTGAAGGAGTTCCCACATATGCTGAGCACTTGTTGGCTTCTTTTCCTTCACTCTGCGCTCCGACTCATCCCAAACCATCTCAATTTGGTTATGGTCGGGGGATTGTGGAGGCCAGGTTATCTGATGCAGCACTCCATCACTCTCCTTCTTGGTAAACTATCCCTTACACAGCCTGGTGGTGTGTTGGGTCATTGTCCTGTTGAAAAACAAATGATAGTCCCACTAAGCCCAAACAAGATGAGATGGTGAATCACTGCAGAATGCTGTGGTAGCCATGCTGGCTAAGTGTGCTTTGAATTCTAAATATATCAGTGTCACCAGCAAAGCACCACCACACCATAACACCTCCTCCATGCTTTGCAGTGGGAAATACAGATGCGGAGATCATCCGTTCACCTACACTGCGTCTCACAAAGCAATAGCGGTTGGAACCAAAAATCCACTGGTCTAATGTCCATTGCTTGTGTTTCTTGGCCCAAGCAAGTCTCTTTTTATTATTGGTGTCTTTTAGTAGTGGTTTATTTACAGCAATTCGTTCATGAAGGCCTGATTCACAGTCTCCTCTAAACAGTTGATGTTGAGATGTGCATGTTACTTGAACTCTGAAGCATTTATTTGGGCTGCAATTTCTGAGGCTGGTAACTCTCATGAACTTATCCCTCCTATCCTCCTGCTGCAGAGGTAACTCGGTCTTCCATTCCTGTGGTGGTCCTAATGAGAACCAGTGTCATCATAGTGCTGGATAGTTTTCCATATTGACTGACCTTAAAGTAACGATGGACTGTTGTTTCTCTTTGCTTATTTGAGCTGTTCTTGCCATAATATGGAGTTGGACTTTTTTGGCTATCATCTGTATACCCCCTTTTTTGGTTACAACATGATTCCTTGTTATTTCATAGTTTTGATGTCTTCACTATTATTATACAAAATATAAAATAGTACAAATAAAACAACCTTGAATGAGTAGGTGTTCTAAAACTTTTGACTGATAGTGTATACTACACAATATTAGTTCATTTTAGTATACTGTAAACGAAGGTACTAGGGCTTCGCCTGTACCGGAAGTTAATACTGTTGCTATGCAACCTCTTGCTAGCTTGTTAACAAATAACTAATTTTATGATTTTGGGTGTGTTCGTAAATTCAATCTGGAGTGCCAGAGTTTGCTCAGAATGTCAGACTACTCGCTCTAGCAGAGTTGGTTAGGCTGTTTTGTGTTATCCAGAGCGTTGGTGACTGTAACTGTGCTGCTGGCAACAATTTAAATACGCTTTTTTTTGTGCCTATGTTTACTGTCAATATTGACACGGGTCATATTCAACAGGTGTTGAGCGTTATTCCGCGCTATGAAATTGGAATAATCCTGAATAATCAAGTCAACACATGTTGCGTAGTTAGTTAAATAGCATATAGTTAATATAATGCCTGGCAAGTTCAATGTATTAGTAGGTAGCTAATGTTAGCAACATACAGGTACATAATGTCTCATAAGAGATAGCATATCTAATCAATTGTCAGCCAACATAACGTGTAATGTAACTTATTTTAAAAGTAATTACTTTATTACATTGCTCAACGTGTTAACATTTGCCATAACTAGTTAAAGCAATGAATTTGTATCCACTCTTTCAAATCTAAAAATTTTGTGAAGCCACGCCCATTTTCTGAAGAAATTCCATTATGGGCCCTAAAAGCACAGAAATACTGTCCACTGCCTGTATACTTCGTATTTTGGCGAATTTAGTGCGACATCCGGGAACTTTTGGTATACTAACTATATCCATACGATGACCAATAAGCATACTACATACTCATTTTTGTCACATATACAGTTAGTGCAGGTTAATACGAGTATTCAAACACAGCTTCGGTATTGGTCAATGATCATAATTATTGTATGTTTATAATGCAGCTAGAATAAACATGGAACATTTCCTACACAGCTTGTTTGCACATACTAGAAATTATAAGAGGAATACAATATCTGGCATGGTCAACATACTTTCCAGCTGAAAACTGAATCTCATCTCTTATTTCTAGATGCAGTCAGAAGTCATCTAAATCACAATGCATTTTTTTCTGCACAGTATGTGAACTTCAGAACAATTCCCTTTTTTAAATTTTACGCCGAGACAACTGACAATTACTTTATGACCAGGGGTGTCAAACACTGCTGGTTTTTGCTTTCCATTAAGACCTAACTAGACAACTAGGTGAAGGGAGTTCCTAAATAATCTGTGACCTCAATTCATCAATCAAGTACAAGTGAGGATAAATAACCTGCAGACACTCGGCCCTTCGTGGAATGAGTGACACGTACTTTACGCAGATCCCAAATGTTTAAAGCTTACAAGGCTTCTCTTTGACAGTAAAGATGACCACTTGTTTCCTCAGAGGGTCTGGGGCAGAGATGGGGAGTTTTGCACCATTTGTTCTCTTCACAGGTTCTGGAAACCATTTCATACAAGAGCTGCCTCCTTGCTTTGTGTGTGTCAAACAAAGCATTGTTATTCTTTTAAAACGGCGATGTCATTTTGGCCAAGACAACCACAATGGAAATACTTGAATAGTTTGTGAATGTTTCCTCACTAATCTGAATGAATAATGTATGGGGATAACCTCCATGCATGTGGTATTGTATGTGTTGGAGTTAAATCAAAGACAAATATAAAAATGTACAGTACCAGAACCTACTCAATAATGCTACAGCATAATAAGAAATTCTGACAACTTAATTTTTTGATTTTTAATATGAATAATTTCCCAAACTATTTTCAGTCTAAATACAAATTCTTTAAAAATGTAAAAAAATATTCAGAGAATGTAGCAAAACTAACCACAATTAAGACCAAAAATCAGAATAATATTGTAAAGCACTGGCCTTCAATTATACATCTGTAACACCAGGAAAGTACAAAAAAAAAATAAGTTGAGCATTAGCATTTCTATAACAAAGCATTAAAAACAAACAAAAATCTATGACTGCCTAAGCTCTATTTTCTTGCTGCTCTCCCTCTGCGGGGCTTACACGGCTGCTCCGACTCAGTACCTTGCTCAATGTCAATTTCCTGAGATATCGTTTTTCCTTTTGTCGCTTTACCTCTTCCTCTTGTAGCAGCCACAACTGTGGCATCGGGGATGGTCTCTCCCTCCGGGACAGCAGGAGTAGTGCTCGTGGCCTCAACGGAAGCTGCTGCAGTAGACTTTGCTGCTCGTCTTGTTTTCTTGACAGGCTCCTTTGGAACAGCTTTATCAGAGAGATCTGCCTCTTCAGTTGTCATAGATCTTGCTGCATTTCTTCCGTTTACTGGCTTTGAAATGGGGACCGTGGCTTCAGCAGCAGAGGTCTCTATGGTACTATGGCGTGCCCTTTTTGAGGGTGTTGATTGTACGGTCTCTTTGACAGCGACATAAGATCTTGCTCTTCTCCCTCGCACTGTCTTCACAACCTGCTGTTCTTCACTCCGTTCAGGCTGTTTTTCAACCTTAGTAACAGGAACAGTATCATTCCGTCTGGATGTCTTCTGTTTAGGAAGAGGGGTGACCTTGTGTGTAACTTCCAAATCAGGTTTCCAATTCACAGATTTTGAGGTCTTTTTTGAGTCTTCGTCAATGGTTTCCATGCCTTCAATAGAATTTGCCTGGTCAGAGTTAGTTTCAGAAACAGCATTTCCCTTTTTAGGGGCTTTTCCTCTTCTAACCACAGCAGTCATAACCTCGGTGTCTGTTACCTCAGCCTCCAACGGAGTGCTCTCGGCTGCAATGGTGGTTTCATCTGCAGAGACTTTGGATTTAGCTGCCCTTCTACCTCGCTTGACAGGCTCAGTTGGAACTTCCACAGTTGCTTCTGCAACAGTGGGCACCTTTGTGGAATCAGCTGCTCCTCTGCGTGCTCGCTTGGCAGGCACTTCATCCTTCACAATGGCTTTTGCCTTCCTTCTCCATCCTGGTTTGACAACCGGAGCTTCCAGCAGTTCTTCAGCATCAGCCTCTTCACGCTCTGGTCTAGCATCAACCTCAGTTTGTGCAGGAAGGTGGACCTCCTGCACTACCATGTTCTCAACTTCCACCACTTCAGGAACCTTCTGCTGCTTTGCTCTTCTTCCTCCTCTTTTAGGTTTCTCTGTAGGGGGAGCAGATGTTTCCTCCTGAGTCTTTGTGGATACTGGCGGGACGACACACTCAGGGTCCTGTTTAGTCCTTCTTCCCACTCTTTTAGGTTTCTCAACCGAATCCATGGTAGTCTGCTCCTGGAGCTCAACAGTCAGAGTCTCAACGGGGTGATCCACAACAGGCTCAACAGAAGCTTGCTTAGTCTTCCTTCCCCCTCTTTTGGGTTTCTCAACTGGCGCCACAGTAGTCTGCTCCTGGAGTTCAACAGTCAGTGACTCAACGGGGTGATCTTCAACTTGCTCTACAGAAGCCTGCTTAGTCTTTCTTCCCCCTCTTTTGGGTTTCTCAACTGGGGCCACAGTAGTCTGCTCCTGGGCTTCAACTTCAACAGTCAGAGACGCAACAGGGTGTTCCTCAACAGGCTCAACTTTCTCTACAGAAGCCTGCTTAGTCTTTCTTCCCCCTCTTTTGGGTTTCTCAACTGGCGCCACAGTAGTCTGCTCCTGGAGTTCAACAGTCAGAGACTCAACGAGGCGATCTTCAACTTGCTCTACAGAAGCCTGCTTAGTCTTCCTTCCCCCTCTTTTGGGTTTCTCAACTGGCGCCACAGTAGTCTGCTCCTGGAGTTCAACAGTCAGAGACTCAACGGGGTGATCTTCAACTTGCTCTACAGAAGCCTGCTTAGTCTTCCTTCCCCCTCTTTTGGGTTTCTCAACTGGAGCCACAGTGGCCTGCTCCTGGGCCACAACTTGTTCAATGGGAGTTTCAACACTCACAGACTCCACTTGATCTACAGGCTCCTGCTTAGTCTTTCTTCCTCTTTTGGGTGTTGCAAACAGGACTGAGGCCTCCACCTCTTCTGTAGGAATATCAACCGCCACAACATTTTCTTCCATTGTTTTGGCTTCTTCAGATTCCTGTTTACCTCGTTTTCCTCTTGCCTGTGGTTTCTCAACAGGAACACTAGCAGGCATCTCCTTGGCTTCCACAATCTTAATTGGAGGAATTTCAAGAACCCCCGCTTCAACTTCTTCTACTGAATCCGGTTTAGGCTTTCTTCCTCTCTCAGATCTAACAACTGGAGTCTGAGCCTCAAACGTCTCAGTGACAAGAATACTCACAGCTTCAGTGTTCTCCAACACTGTTTCAACTTGTTCTACAGAAGCCTGTTTGGCCTTTCTTCCTCTTCTGGGTTTCTCCACAGGGACATCAGAAGTTGGCTGCTGGTCCTCAATTGGAGGAATTTCAGCACTCTCACTTTCAACAGCGTTCTCCTGCACTGATTCAACTCTCTCTACAGAAGCCTGTTTGGCCTTTCTTCCTCTCTTGAGCCTTTCAGCAGGAACTGGGTCAGCTGCCATTTTCTCCTGGACATCCACAGAGTCCATAGTTTCTGCTAGTGCCTCAACGCTACTGGTTTCATTACGCCTTGCCGATCTCCCTCTAGCAGGTGGTGGCACAATCCCCTCAGTTTTCTTTCCTCTACCTTTTACTGGAACAGAAGGCTCTTCACTGTCATAATGTGCCATCTCCACTGCCTCAGCAGGTGCCGCAACGGGCTCAACAAGAGGAGCAGGTTGGTCTTCCTCCACTGCCTCAGCAGGTGCAGCAACGGGCTCAACAAGAGGAGCAGGTTGGTCTTCCTCCACTGCCTCAGCAGGTGCAGCAACGGGCTCAGCAAGAGGAGCAGGTTGTTTTTCATCCACTGCCTCAGCAGGTGCAGAAGCTGGCTCTTCTACCTCCTGCACTGCCTCAGTAAGAGGAGCAGGTTGCTTTTCCTCCACTGCCTCAGCAGGTGCAGCAACAGGCTCAGCAAGAGGAGCAGGTTGTTCTTCATCCACTGCCTCAGCAGGTACAGAAGCTGGCTCTTCTACCTCCTGCACTGCCTCAGCAGGTACAGAAGCTGGCTCTTCTACCTCCTGCACTGCCTCAGCAGGTACAGAAGCTGGCTCTTCTACCTCCTGCACTGCCTCAACAAGAGGAGCAGGTTGTTCTTCCTCCACTGTCTCAGCAGGTGCAGAAACGGTCTCTACCTCCTCCACTGCCTCAGCAAGAGCAGCAGCAAGCTCTTCCACTGCCTCGGTTGTCATGGCATCAGGAATCTCTTGGGCGTCACCAGAAATTTCTTCAACAGGTGGAGCGACATGCTCGGGGGTCTTCACAACATCTAAGCTTACTTTCTGAAGAGCCTTAGGCCCTCTTGGAGTGTTCTGTTTAGAAGATCTATTTCTCTTTGGAGTGGGTGCTTGAGGGTATTCAAACCTGAAAAGGAAAATATCAAATTAAAATGTTAACAGTACACCATTAAACCTATGGATCCAAGTATGGTTTAACATGACAAATAATTGTTCAATTATGACATGCTGTCCATCACATTTTAAAACAGACTATAAGCTAACTAAACTAGAGCCTGACTGATTTTTAAATCGGTGGACCGATATAATAAAAATTTAAAAAACGGACGATAGCAGCCTTTTACGGATGTATTTGCATCAGTGTTTAATCCACCGAAAAGGGCCGAGATAAGGTGCAGAGAAAACATTGAGGAAAAATAGACTTTATTTGCATTTCATTAGTCCTTTAGCGAAGCTCGTGAAATCAGATGTCATATTCAATCAGTAGGGAACCATCAGTTGTAGGCCTTCAGATATTTTTGTAGAAATTAAAATGAAATGTCATTTGTATTTCATCTTTACAATAATTGGAATCATTTTCTGATTCCATGCCTTCAGTTTGTGTTGTAAAGAGCAGTGTTAATACTGAATAGAGAAAATGATCAAAATCAGGATTCTCTTTGGTGGTCTCTGGGTAGAAAAATTGAGCTAGCTCAGCCAGCCATTGGCTAGGCCTTCAGAAGCTGGACAGAAGGCTTCTGGCATTCAACTGTATTAGAGCAGAATGAGTAACAGTGGAATGACCCAATCACATTGACAGGACTCGACAAGAGAAAATAATCAGTGTCACAAGCAGTAGTTTGCTCACACTAGTAACGTTCACTAGCTTTTGTTGTAGTGTGACAAAATAGCTGCAGCAGCTGTTGTTGCAGCAGATGTTTTTGCTAATTTGCTAACCTTTAAGATTTACTTTCATACTATGTTTACAACTGATTATCTGATGAGTGGCACTGTTTTGTTGCAGCTCACTTGCTGTTAGCCATCACTGAAAACAATGACTGAAACATTGTTACATGTAAAACTTTAGATCCTTTGTCAGTGTGATAGACATGAAAGGTAATAGCTGTTTTTTTTATTTGACATAAAATGGTTGTGCTGTTGTAATGGTACGATTTCATGGGGCCTACAGGAGTAAATGGGCTGCTTATTCTTTAGCATTATTTGATGCTGTGTTTAACGGCTGTCGCCTGTATCAGCAGTGTCTGACCAGAATTGGCTCTCCATCAGTGCCATGGAGTGCACAGGTATTACGGTCCCTGTCCTTTCAGCACAGTGAGCCCGTCACCTTTGATGTGACACTTGTCGCCATTGTTGATAGTGTTGTTGGCTACGTGTCCATGCCGGTTCCGTCTGTGCGGCAGCCCGAACCGCAGCCAGACCCGTTTAATTAATAATGTCAAAAAGTATTGATTAAAGATGTCGAGCGCATTAGGTGATGCTTCGTTCAGTTATTTTGTAGATTTGTTTGATACGCATTAGAAGATTTGATGCCTCTGAATGCCAAGTTTCTAAAGGCAGTTTGCCACCGCATTCATTTATGTACATAAACCATGGATTGCTGATGCTGTGTATTGGCCGAAAAAAAGTGGTCTTTTTGTAGGCACTAACTCAGTCATGTTTCGTTGGACAAAGCAGATGGGGAAAATGGCGTTAATATACTTTTTGTTGTATGAGATAATCAGCTAACGTCACTGTGAATGTATGTAATAAAGTACATAAAGGCTTCATAAAAAGGTCATGTTAACTGACTGCTATCATCTCATAGGAAAAAATGTTGAAGACCACCTAAGCCAGTGATGGAAAAATAGAGTTTTGTTTATTCTAAAACCCTATATACACATTCCCAATAGCGATGACTGAACAAACCAGAAGCTCTATTGAGGCTTTCAAGTCAACGGTCGGCCATATTGGTACTCCCCAGTAGGAGCAGTTCTCCATAGGAATTCATGAAATTCTACAGTATTTCAGACGGTTCAAGGAACAAATGAGTAAAAAGTAGGTGGGGACAGTAACATTAGTAATGTCTAAAAATTTTTACTTTAAGGAAAATATTTACCACCCCTCGACTTATTCCACATTGTGTCACAGCATGAATTTAAAAATAGATTTCCCCCTCCCACTGGCCTACACACAATACCCCATGTCAAAGTGGAATTGTGTTTAGACATTTTTAGCAAATTCATTAAAAATTAAAATCAATAAATGGTCAACCACTTTGATATGGCAAAAGTTCAGGAGTAAAAGTCACAATAAATTGCAAGTACTGTGTACAATAATATTGTTAAACATTTTTTAAATGGGTACCCCCATCTCTGCACCCCACACAAAACTATCTGTAAGATCCCTCAGTCAAGCAGGGAATTTCAAACAGATTCAACCAAAGATGGGGGGGGGGTTTCCAATGCCACAAAGGGCACCTATTGGTAGAGAGGAAATATATATATATTTTTTTAAAGCACCCAGTCACTACAAAGACGTTCTTCCTAACTCCCTTGCCAGGGATTTCACCACGAGGCCAATAGTGACTTTAAAACAACGGCTGTGAAGGGAGACAACTGAAAACAGATCAACACCAGTTACTCCAGAATACTAACCTAATTGAAAGTGAAAAGGAAGCATGTAGATAATAAAATATATGAATCCTGTTTGCAACAAGACACTAAAGGAATAGTGCAAAAAAATGTGGCTAAGCAATAAACTTTTTGACCTGAACAAAGTGTTATTGCATTTGCCCCAAACATACAACACGCTCCATATTTTCAAGCATTGTGGTGACTGCATCATGCTATGGGTATGCTTGTAATCATTAAGGACGTGAGTTTCAGGATAAAAAAAGAAACGGAACTAAGCACAGGCAAAATCCTAAAGGAAAACCTGGTTCAGTCAGCTTTCCACCAGACACTGGAGATTAATTCATCTTTCAGCAGGACCATAACCTAAAACAAGACTGAAGCTACACTGGAGTTGCTAACCAAGAAGATGTTGAATGTTCCTGAGTGGCAGAATAATGGTTTTGACTTAAATCTGCTTGAAAATTTATGTCAAGACCTGAAAATGGTCGTCAAGCAATTATCAACAACCAATTTGACAGAGCTTGAAGAAATTGAAAGAATGGGGAAATGTTGGCAAATCCAGGTGGTAAGCTCTTCGAGACTTACCCAGAAAGACTCACTGGTGTAATCGCTGCCAAAAGTTGATTCAACATGTATTGAGGGCTTGAATACATTTCTAATCAAGATTTTTTAACTATAATGAAAAATAAAACCAATCTTAGAGCGTTTGTACGGTGTAGATTGTTGACTGAAAACGACAATGAAATCACATTTAATCCCACTTTATAACAACAAAATGTGGAAAAAGTCAAGGGGTGTGAATACTTTCTGAAGGCACCATATATTTATTCTTAGTTGTGTTTAGCTCACTATTTTAAAGTAGTCATTAAAAAGTGTCTAATAGAATAAATGTGGCAAACAAGACACATTAATAAATGCATTTCTATAGCTTCTAAAATATATATATATATTTTTTTGTGGTGGGGAGTACCCTAACCCTTACAATTTTACATTTCAACTTCAATGGGGTAAGCAAGGAGCGTTCACTGAGGCAACGCTTGGGGCGAAAGGCAGCAATATGCCAGCAGCCAATTTTGTGAGTTCTGTTTTTCATTTTAAGTGACAACTACCAGAATTCAGTGACCACAGCTCTTCAATTGATGACAACATAGTTACCGTAAATACCAATACGTGTCCCGTGTCATTTTCCAGCAGGCCAGCACGAGGCAGCCATCTTCAGAGGCACATTTTGCTGCAATCAGTACAGTTTATCCTCATTTCACTAGAGCAACAGTTTTTCCATAAACATATCTTGTCATTCTGGTGCTCATAAATTTTGTTGCTTACATTTAATGTTCTTTAATCAAATTTAGGAAATACAGAAAATGCTTTTCTATAGTAATATTTTTGCAGGGCCTACCTATCACTTTAGCGGGATCATTTTCATCAGCGCTGAATCCATAGCGCAACAGAAAATATTCATATGATCACAAGTGCAATATTGTGAAACACAGCTTAGCCTTTTGTTAATCACCCTGTCGTCTCAGATTTTGAAATTACACTTTACAGCAAAAGCAATCCAAGCGTTTGTGTAAGTTTATCGATAGCATCAGGAAGCTTGGTCACCAAAATCAGAGAAGCAACCAAATTAACCGTTTACCTTTGATCTTCAGATGTTTTCACTCACGAGACTCCCAGTTACACAGCAAATGTTCCTTAAAGATTATTTTTATACCCAAAATACTGACGTTTGTTTGTCATGTTATGTTCAGAAATCCACAGGAAAGCGGTCATGACAACGCAGATGGAAATTCCAAAAGTGTCCACAGAAACATGCCAAACGGTTTTTAAAATAATCATTCCTCAGGTAGTTTTTAAAATATATATTCGATAATATATCAACCGAGTGTGTTGCTTTTTCCATAACAGCGGGAGGAACAATGGTGGCTTTACTCAATTGCGCACAAACTCACTGAGAGCCCCCACCTCTCCACTTATGCAATGTGATCCTTCACGCTCATTTTTCAAAATAAAAGCCTGAAACTATGTCTAAAGACTGTTGACACCATCGGGAAGCCACAGACTAAGGAATCTGGTTAATATCCCTTCTAAATGGAGCAATGGGAGGCTATGGAACATGGAGTTTTCAAAATAGAAGCCAATTCCTGGTTTGATTTTTCTCAGGGTTTCGCCTGCAATATCAGTTCTTTTATACTCAGACAATATTTTGACCGTTTTGGAAACTTTAAGAGTGTTTTCTATCATAATCGGTCAATTATATGCATATTCTAGCATCTGGTCCTGAGAAATAGGCCATTTACTTTGGGAACGTTATTTTTCCAAACATAAAAATAGTGCCCCCTAGCTTCAAGAGGTTATTAACAGTGAATATTTACATTAAAATCAGATCAAAAATCCCATATCAGTCAGGCTCTAGACTAAACACATTAAATAAATTCTTATTCGCTGACTTATAAACCCACATAAGATGCACAAACCTGAAAGAACGGTCAATAATTGTGATTAGATCTCCATGTTTCAAATGTTCAGACTGCTGCAAAACCTCTCCATTGACACGGGTCGGGTTCGTTGAACTCAAATTAGTTAAAATAACCTGCAAGAGAAGGGGAAAAAAGTATCTTACAATACTTGCTCTACAGTAACTGACTTATTGAAGGCAGCAATTATATTGGCCGACTCTGCAATTACCTCGTTATTTTCATTCAACTCAATCCTGCAATGCTCCTTGGATACTTCGGGAAGTTTAACGCAAATGTCGCAGTCAGGTTTCCTAAGAGACAATAATAAATATTCTTTAGAAAGGTTGTCAACATTTCCTGATTTCATTGTATACCAGTCATCAGCTCTGCAAATATATGATTGTCACATGTTTAAACATCCTTATTTAAACTGTTTAAGGCATTTAAGTTGTATTTCATGGTTTATCTTTATCCCCATAAGCTGTTACTCCAGCAACAGCTACAATTGCTGGGGTTCACACAGCACACATATGGAAACAAAAAGTTCAGTTGAATACATGCTAAATGTGTGGCAATTTATAAACAAAAGCAGGCTAAATCCAATCCATAATTAATTCTCAGTGGATAAGGCTGAATGGATCTCTAGGGTCTGTGGTGACATGTCTTGAAACGTTTCGAAAAGCTGTAATAGTGAACAAAGCTAAACAACCAAAGACAGCAGTAGAAGGGCCGTCTCGTCACAAATTTAAAAAGTGACCCCAAGTAGGGATTGGCAAAAACATTAAGAAATCTAAGATGTGTCAAATAAATGCTCTGGGCTCAAGCTATGCATTTGGTTTGCTAACTTGCTAGATGTCAAGATTAAGCGAATGTCTCTGCTGTAATCAAGAAGCTTGATTGGCTAGCAAGTAAACAAACCAAATGCATAGCTGGAGCCCTGGGCTGGATATAATTTGACACATTTCAGATGACATTTTTTCTTCCTCCCGGTATTGTAAATCAACCTCTTGGTATTTCAAAATATAATGTACACCGGGGTTTCGCCCTAGCTCAGCACCAAGTAAAAACCACGTTCCATACATGCAGCATAAGTAGACTCATACAATTATCAGTACCATACAAAACTATGAATATATTACATTTAGATAATGGCACTCACTGCTATGGCATTTCACACGTTGACAGATTTGAATAGCTTAAGCTCACCTTCCAAATAAGCATGATGCAGTCAGAGGAAACGCAGTCCCATCTCCGCCACTCCTTTTGATTACAACTATTTTCCCGTACAGGGGCATTTTGAATTCAACGTTACCTAAATAAAAAATAAAATGTTAGGACATTGAGCAATCATGTGACTCAATGATTCTAGCTACTGGCACAAGCTAGCTAGGGGAGCCAAGTTGTTACGATTCGCAAAAAGAACAGCAACCAATAACCTGTGTGCAAACTGGTTAGTACTGCCTAGCAAGATTAAGTTGAGTGATTGCAATGCCTCTTGATAGTAGTAAACTACTCGTAGGTTACATGAGTTAAGAATTGAATCGCCAACCAATATGCATTGCTGCATTGAACACACATGCCACTGTGCTTACCAACCGAGCCAGCCAAGTAACAATGCTCTTCCGTGTAAACTAACTACCGGTAGCAGAATAAGCAGAGCGTCAAACACCAATGTAGAATTGCTATTCAAACATTGATGTGGACTGACGGGCGAAGCTAACTTGTCACTCTGCGGATTGTGAATGCTTTATGTTAGCAAGCAGATATGTTACCTGAGAGGCATTTAGGAGAAACAGCGTCGCCGTGAATCTGAAAATGAAACGAAGACCCTTTTAATTAAAAAGCAGATACAGTTGAAATATTCAGAACCTATTATAGTAGTCATGGGATAAGATGAAATAAACCATTCAACAGCTAATAAACATAAAAGGCAATTAAGTTATGCCAAAGACTTTTTGGTATGTAAACTTACCATTACACCAAACATCAAATCAAATTACCAACCCTTATACATCTGTGTAATAAAAAGAGAACAATGGCGCTGAAACTACACACAAATAGCCATGTTGCCTTTACCTCTTTTGTCTCGCTGTGGACGTTGTCATCTTGGACTTTACCAGACATCTCTTCAACTGTTTCAGCGATTTGTTTGGGGGTGGTCAGGAGTTCCTTTACACCAACTAAGCTTACTTCCTGAGAAGCCTTAGGCCCTCTTGGAGTTGTCATCAGTTTTCCTCTGAGGTCTTCAATGGGTTGCACCTTCTGTCTTGGGGTCTTCATGATCCTCTTCACACCAGTGAGACATTCGAGTTGTTCAAGTTTCTGTTTGGGAGTTGTCATCAGTTTTCCTCTGAGGTCTTCAATGGGTTGCACCTTCTGTCTTGGGGTCTTCATGATCCTCTTCACTCCAGTGAGACACTCGGGTTGTTCGGGTTTCTTCTGTTTGGGAGTGGAAATAGATTTTTTTGATTCTGGCCGCTGTTCTTCCTCCAATTCCTCTGAAGACCTCTCTAAGGCAAGAATCTCATTTTGTGTAGTACGGCAGTCATCAGCTTCCTCCGTGATGAAACTGGATTCTTGACCATCCCGAAGGAGTCTTGTGACTGCATCGCTGTTGTATGCGCCCCGTTTAGCAGTAGAAACAACAAGTGGAGACACCACCATTTCCCCTGTGAAGATAAGATATGTTTAGTGTCAACTGATTTCAGCATGATATAGCTAACACATGAGTAAATGGATACAAAGTATATTGAAAGCAGGTGCTTCCACACAGGTGTGGTTCCTGAGTTAATTAAGCAATTATCATCATGTAGGGCAGGGCAACTTCAGACCCCGAGGGCCTGATTGATGTCACACTTTCTCCATCCCTAGCAAACAGCTGATTAATCAAATTGCATTCTAAACTGAAGATCATGATTAAGTGATTATTGGAGTCAGGTGTGTTAGCTGGGGCATTACTGTAACATCAATCAGGCTCCTCTAGGACTGGAATTACCAACACTTGTATAAGAATGCTGGGCAGGCCATTATTTCGGCTACGCCCCCATAGCATTACAATGCTCCCCATCCACAGCGCACTGAAGTGGTCACTGAATAGTTTGATGAGCATAAAAACATAATATAGTGTACAATTCAGAAAAAGTCCCCCACACCAGATTCTTCATCATTCATACTCATCTTGACATGATCATAGGGAGAATCTCAATTGCATACTTTTTGTGTCCTCTCGCCTCTTCTCAAAACCCATTGGAGAAGGTCAGAGGGGAGGGACAAGGAGTATGCAATTGAGCCCACACCCCCCAAAAATCACTTACCAGTCTCCTCTGGGGTATTCATCACTGATGATTCAATCATAGATGTAGACTGGGCTCTCAGGGGGGTCTTGAGGGCACTCTGCACATTGACCACAGACTTCCTTTGCCTAGCAGGGGTCTTGAAAATGTCTGCAATGCCTGAAACCACAAACAAAACCAGGTTGCTTTACTTGAGAACAATATGACAATGTAACAAGTCCTTTATATACAATGGATGAGTTCATAAATTCACCCTGGCAATCTATGGCGAATTCTGAGCACCCTGGTTTGAGTTCCAGAGCTAAAAATTTAAATTAAAACAATTAAGACAGCTTTCTTAGCGCATGTTTATGTATACCTATTAAATTGTTGCCAGTAACAGAGTAAGTCACTAACCCTCTTCATAACAAACACTCATCGGCTCTACTCTCTAGGGCAAGTAAAAAGTTCAGAGTGAGGCATTCTCTTACAATACAGCATATTTACCAACACCCCATATGAAAAACATATGCACATGGAACAGTGGGATTAGGAAATAGACCAATTACCTGACAAATCCTCATCCATTCTCATGTTCTTTTTTAGCACAGCAATGTTGTGGACAAGCTTTGGGGCGGCCCCACTTGGCTGAATGGCTTTCAGCCTGTGAGCTTTGCCCACAACAATGGTCACAGGTGAATCTGCATGACCAGTGCTGACATGTCCTAGGAGTTTCCTCACAGGTGTCTGTAACAGAACAAACATCAACAAGTTAGGTAATGTAGCCATAGAAAAACAAAATCAAGACTACCATTGACGTCAATTTAACAACAAGCTTCAATTTGCTACACTAGACAAATTTCATAAAGTGCAGTCATGGAGGGCAAAATACTATCGAAACATACCTTCGGTTTTGGTACAACAGTCTTCGTCTTAGTCACTCGGGTGATTTTCTTGGTTGGGATAACAGCTTGGGTCTTGGTCTGGCCAAACTTCACAATGTCAGCCCAGGAATTCACAACTTGAAACAAAGGAAATTAAACACTTAGATTGCAATCAAAATACAAAATCAACAAAAAAAAGTTACTGAATCCCAAATAGGAAATAAAGTAAATGGATGCATACCTTTCATAGATGCCCGAGAAACACCACTTCTTCTACGGATGACTTGAAGGGAATTTTTCATTGCGCTTTTCTGTGTCGTCTTCGAGGTAGACGACATTGTCGTTCGCCTCAAGGGAACACGAGGCGTTACAGTGACAGACGGCTGTAGAACAGAGTCCTGGTCTGCGGTGGGTGAAGGGGTGCTGACGAGGGACACTGAGAACCGGCCTTGAATGGTGGGTGTCGTGTTGGCTGATGGCAAACTTGCAGGGGTCTTGGGAGTTCCCCCAGCCTTGGGTGTTTGAGATTCATCTTTTAATGTAGACTTTCTTCGAGCAGGAGATGGAGTCTTGACAGCGGTTTTCGGGGTCTTCTCTTTACCTGGAGATGGCGTTTTAGCTTTTGTTGACTTCTTGGCAGACGAGGGAGTCTTGGCAGATGCCTTTGGCGTCTTGGCGGGCGAGGGAGTCTTGGCAGATGCCTTTGGCGTCTTGGCGGGCGAGGGAGTCTTGGCAGATGCCTTTGGCGACTTGGCGGGCGAGGGAGTCTTGGCAGATGCCTTTGGCGACTTGGCGGGCGAGGGAGTCTTGGCAGATGCCTTTGGCGACTTGGCGGGCGAGGGAGTCTTGGCAGATGCCTTTGGCGACTTGGCGGGCGAGGGAGTCTTGGCAGATGCCTTTGGCGACTTGGCGGGCGAGGAGTCTTGGCAGATGCCTTTGGCGACTTGGCGGGCGAGGGAGTCTTGGCAGATGCCTTTGGCGACTTGGCGGGCGAGGGAGTCTTGGCAGATGCCTTTGGCGACTTGGCGGGCGAGGGAGTCTTGGGAGACGCCTTCGGCGACTTCTTGGGAGATGCCTTCTTTCCTGGACTTCCTTTCACGCTAAGACTCTCTGGGGCAGATTGTTCATGCTCCTATGAAATGGAAAAATTATTTAAGTGAGAATCAGCAATATATGTGAAATGAGCAAAGTCAGCACACAAACCAACAGTATATTATTGAACTTACCTTTATCAGACCAATTGCAGACGCTCTCCTGAGGAGTGACCGTTTCATTTTGGGGGCACACAAGCTTCGCCGTCCAGGAGTGGCACCTTTGCATAGTGGGGAGTCAGGAGGAAGACGTTTATCGAACAGTTCCGGCTCCAAATGACCTCCAAATGAAACCCTTTTCCTCTTGCACAGAGGTGTTGGAAATTCAGTTTCAAGGTCTCCACTCTTCCGTTTCTTAGCAGACGACTGTTTAACTGAGTAGATGGAAATGAAAAATATTTTATTATAGTGGTCAAACACATGCAATCACAAGAGGACATGACACCTTAGGTTAAACCAGAGAACTGCCCACTCTCATTGAAGCCAGAGGTTCATGGCTGTTTGCAGTACTACAGGCATTGTTAGCAGAAAACAGGACCACTATTATAGTGAATGGAAACATTTTTTTTTTGAAGAAGAATCATGGGACCAATAGACCAGAGAACCTTGAAAAGGTTATTTAAAATTGCACACAGAAGTAGTTAAGGATAATTTAGTTGCTACCGGCGGCCTGAGGTACTCTGGTCAGCCTTGAACTTTGAGTCAGTGATTGAGAGAGGGCAGCTAGGGTGTAAAGTCACTTCCCGGGGTAGCTCAAACTGTGCATGTCTCCATGATAGCCATCTCAACAGACTTCAATGCGCTATCGAGTCTTCACATAGGAATGAATGGTGTCACATGATCAATGGCTTTGTTTATACATATATACAGACATTGGGTTAAACATAGGAATAATACAGAATGTAAATCAAATAATTGACATTGCTTAAGTTTCAAAGTAGGTTAATATGTATACGTGAAAAATGTGACAGCTATTGGGAAATAACTGGGCATTTTTTCCTCACCATTGATGGGTGTGGTCACCTCCAGCTCACAAAGCACATCCTGGGCTTGAAGCTTTCCCCCAGCAGGCCTTGGAGAGCGGGAGTGCTCGGTCTTAAGAGTACTTGGCGTGGAATTCTCAGTTAGTACGATCTGGTCTTGGTTTGAGACGAAAGCATCAGCAGGTGGTTCTACCCCAGTTATCAAAGATTTGATAGGAGTGGCTTCCCTGCTCCTCCTCCGAGTGGGGGTCGTAAGGATTTCTGCAGTCGGACACTCAGAAATCTGCTCAGCCACTTCACTAGCAGTGAACTTCTCGGGCGTTGCCAGGTGACTTTTCCTCTGAGAAACAGGGGCGGATTTTTCTTCAACAATGGTGGGTGTTATGGACTTTGAAGAACGCCTTTTACCTTTGGGAGTTTCAAGAATAGATGGAGGCAGTTGGATGAAATCTTCGACTGGCACATTCCCCTCAACAACCCGACCTTTGAGGGACTTTCGCTTCTTCTGAGCCGATTTTGGAGTCACTCCAGTGACAGGTGACACATTTTCAGTCTCCGCCTTCTTGGGTGTGGAAATGACAGACGCCCCATCCACTTTCCTGGTTGAGATAGGTTTCTGTGGGCAAAGCTTCGAAGCAGGTGTTCCAAGTGCTTTCTTTGGAGTCTTGGAATCCAGATCTTGTTTGAACATTTGGTACAGCTCACAGAAAGGGGAGCTTGGCTTGTTCTGTTCAAGACTTCCATCCTCCTTGGGTTTGACATCAGAAGTGTTGGTTCCATCTTTAGCGCTGGTATCCCTTGCTTGGGTTTCATGTAAAACCTGTGACAAAGACAGCTTGAGCAGACTTTCTAGGCAATTCATGAGGTAGATTTCCTAAATGGTGCATATAATGAATAGTAAGTCATGCTTTATTATCAAATATGCCTCAGGCTTTTACTTTTAGTGTGCAACATGCATCATACCTGAGGAGTTTCACTTTTGCTAGTGGTAGAATATCGATTTTTCTTTGGAGTGGGTGCTGGAGGGTATTCAAACCTGAAGAAAAATAATTACCAAGACCCATTATCATATAGTCTATCCATGTGCATGTTCAAAATGCCAAACACTTGTCCAATTATGACATGCTGTCCATCAAATTGGAGGAAGTCAGTAAGCAGACTAAACACATAATTGATATTCTCTGAGTGTTATAAACTGACAGAAGATGCACAAACCTGAAAGAACGGTCAATAATTGTGATTAGATCTCCATGTTTCAAACGTTCAGACTGCTGAAAAACCTCCCCATTGACACGGGTCGGGTTCGTTGAACTCAAATTAGTTAAAATAACCTGTAAGAGAAAACTGTCTTTCAATACTTGCTCTACAGACATTAAAATAAAGCGGACTTATTCAAGACAGCAATTAGTGCATTCGGAAAGCATTCAGACCCCTTGACTTGTCACATTACAGCCATATTCTAAAATTGATCACATTGGGGGGAAGAGACAATCTACACACAATAACCCATAATGACAAAGCAAGAGAGGTTAAGACATATTTTTTTTTTTTATGTATGAAATAAATGTAAAACTGAAATATCACATTTACATAAGTATTCAGACCCTATATGCAGTGCTTTGTTGAAGCACCTTTGGCAGTGATTACAGCCTTGAGTCTTCTTGGATATGACGCTACAAGCTTGGCACACCTGTATTTGGAGAGTTTTTCCTAGCCTTCTCCGCAGATCCTCTCAAGCTCTGTCAGATTGGATGTGAGCATCGCTATTATCAGGTCTCTCCAGAGATGGTCGATCAGGTTCATGTCCGGGCCATCCACTGTGTTGTCTTGGCTGTGTGCTTAGGGACGTTGTCATGTTGGAATGTGACCCTCCACCCCCAGTCCGAGGTCCTGAACGCTCTGGAGCAGGTTTTCATCAAGGATCTCTCTGTACTTTGCTCTGTTCATCTTTCTCTCAATCCCGACTCGTCTCCCAGGCACTGAATAACATCCCCACAGCAAGACGCTGCCACCACCATAGGGATGGTGTCAGGTTTCCTCCAAATGTTACACTTGGCATTCAGACCAAAGAGTTCAATCATGGCTTCATTAGACCAGAGAATCTTGTTTCAAGGTCAGAGTCCTTTAGGCAAACTAAGCAGGCTGTCCCGTGCCTTTTACTGTGGAGTGCTGCAGAGATGGTTGTCTTTCTAGAAGGTTATCTCCACAGAAGAACTCTGGAGCTCTTTCAGACTAAGCATTGGGTTCTTGGTCACCACCCTGACCAAGACCCTTCTCCACTGATTGTTCAGTTTGGCCAGCTCTAGGAAGAGTCTAGGCTGTTACAAACTTCTTCCATTTAAGAATGATTGAGGCCACTATTATTGGGGACCTTCAATGCTGCAGAAATATTTTGGTACCTTTCCCCAGATCTGTGCCTCGACACAATCCTGTCTCGGAGCTCTACGGACAATTCCTTCAACCTCAAGGCTTGGTTTTTGCGCTGTCAACTGTGGGACCTTATATAGACAGGTGTGTGCCTTTCAAAATCATATCCAAACAATTGAAATTACAACAGGTGGACCCAAGAAACATCTCAAGGATGAGCACTGGAAACAGGATGCACCTGAGCTCAATTTCGTTACAGGGTTTTTGTGTAGATCCGATCTATTTTATATTTGATCCAATTTAGAACACGGCTGTAACGTAACAAAATGTGGAAAAAGTAGAGCCATCTGAATACTTCCCAAATGCAATGTATATTGACTGACTATAGTTACCTCTTTATTTTCATTCAACTCAATCCTGCAATGCTCCTTGGAGACATGAGGAAGTTGAATGCGAATGTCGCAGTCAGGTTTCCTAAGAGACAAAAACACCATTATATTATGTAAAAAGGTTGTCTACATTTTCTGATTTCATTGCATACATAAAGATTTGGTTCTGTCAATACAACATTTGTGTTTATGGCATGTCAATTATATTTCATAACTCCATTAGTAGGGTGTCCAATCAAAAACGCATTTTTTGACCAATGGGAAAAATGATTATGATTATTATTTATTCTACCCTTGTAGGATGGCCAAAGTTAGGATTCCTAAATAAATGGAAGCCTGAGAAAGGGTAATAACGTTGGTGTTTTTTTTTAAAGTGACATTGCACCTGACAGGCTCACAAATCTGGAGGACAAACTATTTAGAGCGAAGATGGATGTCGATTTTGAGGCATGTAGTATTTCAATCTTTTAGCATATGCTTCTCAGATAAATTTTGAAAATATATATTTCAAAAAACAATCTTTGAACTACACATTTAATTCAGCTCATGTCATGCAACTTTGAAGACGACCACAAAATCCTCTAAAGTAATGAGAAATCTGCACAACTATTTCAGAGCTAGGTGCTTATTATTGGATGTATTAGGTTACCAAATCCAAATCTTATTGGATATCATGTTTAATGATATGTTAGAGAAAGATCCCACTGAAAGATTTAGAACATGAATAATCATTTATTGGTCAAATGTATTTTATAACATAAGGAAGTACAATTGTCACCCATGGGTGGACACCCTACCATAAACTGTCACTCCAGCAAAACTTATTGGGGTTAACAGCAGCAAATACAGGAACAGTCCAGTTGAGTAAATGTTAAACGTGTGGCAATTTATCAACATGGGTGTGCTAAACCCAATCCAGTTGACTTTCAGTGGATAAAGTTGAATGGGCCTCTAGGATCTGTGGTGTCATGTTTTTTTGAAACGCTGTAATACTGATCAACGACAGCAGAAGAAAGCCCGCCTCTTTACAAATTTAAAATGGCTAGACTGCAACATTGAACCACTGAGTAAAAACACGTTCCATACATGCAGCAAAAGTTGACTTTCATACATTGAACAGTACGAATTTAAAAAAAAAAAAAAACGAAATCATACTTAATGGCTCTCACTTCCATGGCATTAGACGTATTGTTGACAGAATTTGAATGCTTTTTCTCACCTTCCAAATAAGCATGATGCAGTCAGAGGAAACTCAGTCCCATCTCCGCCACTCCTTTTGATTACAACAATTTTCCCGTGCAGGGACATTTTGAATTCAACTTTACCTAAATACAAAGAAACAAACGTTAAGATATTGAGCGATCGTGTAAAATATGACTGATTCAACAATGATTCTAGTTAGCCACATTGTTCTGATTTGTAACAGCATGGCAACAATGTATTGACCAATAATCTGCCAACTGGTTACAACTGCCAAGTAAGGATACGTTTGAGGATTGCAAACGCTAGCGTCAGTCTTTGTAAATTAGTTACATTTGAGTTTAAAATTGAATCGCCAACCAACATATATTCCAACACGCATGGCACTGTGCTAACCTAGCTAGCCAACTACCCACGCGCTTCAGTGTTACCGATTTATTCATAATAAACATATTTAGCAAACTACCAACCAATGTAGAATGGCTATTTCAACACCGTTGTGAACGCGCAGGCGAAGCTAAAATGTTGTTGCCACTTTGAAACGTTCTACGCGATCTAACTTTTGGCAGGCGTTAGCTAGCTACATTTGCAAGCAATTATAAATGATTTGGTTAACGTTACCTGAGGCAGTTCAAAAATATTCTTCAAAACAGCTGGTCGTCCATAAACTACAGGATAATATTTGACCCTTTATCAAACTATAACAATGATTGATAAAATCATCAACCTTGTTTTAAAAGAATCGCCTTTACCTTCCTAAAACTGTTTCTCGTTATCTTGCCCTACCTATCTTTAGCTAATGTGTAGATGTGGACGGTTCCTTACTGCGCTTGGCAAAACGGTTAGCGTACTTCAGTGTACATGAAATCCCTCCGCACAATTCAATCTTATTAAAATACATAGTTGTGCTGTGGACTTGGTAGGTCATAAAATATATTGGATATTATATTTTGTAAAACATATACCCCGTTTTACAGATTTCAGTGTGTCAAATGTGCTTTAAAATATGAAGGACTATTTTGTTTACAAGCCCGGCGGAGGACTTCTTCGCCTTCTAACAGATAGCCATTTGAAAACGTTTGAAATTACGCGCGAAGTGTGTCCATTGGCTGAAATCCTGTTAAAGGTACACGCACAGTAGTAGGAGGCAGAGCGGATTTGTTGAAGGTGAAATAACGTTGTAAGAAATTATAGTTATATAATTAAACAATTATATAAAACTATTAATTGTTTGTCAGCAGTGTATGTTAAAAGTAAAATTCCCAGAAACAAAAAGGTACAAATATTAGTTCAGTCTTTTCGTTCCTTGAAACTGAATGGTCAATGTGAACTAATCAAAATATCAAACAAATATATTTGTGAGTATGGTAATGTTAACTTCCCTGAAGAAATACAATAATAGGATTATTGTGGAGGCAGATTAATATAATAGTTCGATTCAAAAATGTACATGCTTTGCAAGAACGATTTCCCTAATAATCATATTTACATGGACACGTCTGAAATCAGTCTACCTGATGGCACTGATAAATGCAGAACATCGACAACCAACATAACCGTTCTACCACAGCGACCATGTTATTTTTGGGAATCATATTTGATTCGGAGTATGGACATAACTAAAGTTTGTATGTGATAACTACTTCTAAGACGCATACATTCAATTGTTCCCGAACTCACTCACGCCAAAGAAAGAGTCTCGCTCGGCTCGTGCTAGTAAATGCGCAAATTACACAGAACAAAAATATAAACGACCGCAACATGTAAAGTGTTGGTCCCATGTTTCATAAACTGAAATAAATTATCGCAGAAATGTTCCACAAAAGTGTATTTTTCTCAAATGTTGTGCACAAATATGTTTACATCCCTGTTAATGAGCATTTCTCCTTTGCCAAGATAATCCATCCACCGGACAGCTGTGGTATATCAAGAAACTGATTTAACAGCATGACCATTACACAGATGCAACTTATGCTGGGGACAATAAAAGGACACTAAAATGGGCAGTTTCTTCAAACAAAACACTAAAATACCACAGGATGAGACATAATACCCATAAAAGCAATCGTTATCCCACCATACATTTTCCCATAGGGCATTTTAGAAACACTTAAAATAAGGGCTGTGTTTCGTGTAGGCTTACCGAAAGCAGTGCGATGCACTGTTGAGTGTTTAAATCCTGAGGGGCTTGTGCTGATTGTACTGAGATTATGACAGCAGGTTAAATGGCGTCCCTTGAGAAGGCAAGAACAAGAAGGTATGTCAGGAGAAGTGCAGTATTATCATAATGATACGTGTACTTGGAATGCGGAGGAGGAATGGAGGGAAAAAGAGAGGCAGAGGAGATCTAAGATAAAGAGGGAGGAAGAGGGTGAGCTTGAGTCGGTTAAAAATGGAGGAAAAAAGGGACATGGTTTGTTGAAGAAGAATGGTAGAAAGTGTAAGAAGAGTGAGCTGAAGACAGGAGGAGAAATGAAAGTGAATGAGGGAGAAGTATCGGAGGTGGTCGGTGTGGTGAAGTTCTCGGAGTCCGAGAAAGATGAGTCTGACAGTAGGAGTTTAGTTTTGGGAAAAAGGGGACTCTTGTCTTTTGGCTGATCCATTTGTGGTTTCAGGGTTGGTGAAAACAGAATTGAGTGCTGTAGAATCGGTGAGGGTCACCAGCAGGCACTCTGCGTTAAACGAATGGGGACAAGATATGTGAATAAGAAAAGGGTGCCATTAAAAGGAGTGATAACTGGGGTAGTGGTAAACTCTTTTTACCACTACCCCAGTGGGCCGACTCTTTTCTCTGTATACATCAATGATGTCGCTCTTGCTGCTGGTGATTCTCTGATCCACCTCTAAGCAGACGACACCATTCTGTATACTTCTGGCCCTTCTTAGGACACTGTGTTAACAAACCTCCAGACGAGCTTCAATGCCATACAACACTCCTTCTGTGACCTCCAACAGCTCTTAAATGCAAGCTAAACTAAATGCATGTTCTTCAACCAATTGTTGCCCACACCCGCCCGACGAGCATCACTACTCTGGATGGTTCTGACTTAGAATATGTGGACAACTACAAAAACCTAGGTGTCTGGTTAGACTGTAAACTCTCCTTCCAGACTCACATTAAGCATCTCCAAACTTAAATCTAGAATCGGCTTCATATTTCGCAAAACAAAGCCTCCTTCACTCATGCTGCCAAACATACCCTCGAAAAACTGACTATCCTGCCGATCCTTGACTTCGGCGATGCCATTTACAAAATAGCCTCCAACACTCTACTCAGCAAATTGGATGTTGTCTATCACAGTGCCATCCGTTTTTTCACCAAAGCCCCATATACTACCCACCACTGCGACCTGTATGTTCTCGTTGGCGGGCCCTCGCTTCATATTCATCGCCAAACCCACAGGCTCCAGGTCATCTATAAGTCTTTGCTAGGTAAAGCCCCGCCTTATCTCAGTTCACTGGTCACCATAGCACCACCCACCCGTAGCACACACTCCAACAGGTATATTTCACTGGTCACTGGTCACCCCCAAAGCCAACTCCTCCTTTGGCCACCTTTCCTTACAGTTCTCTGCTGCCAATGACTGGAACGAATTGCAAAAATCACTGAAGCTGGAGACTTATATCTCCCTCATTAACTTTAAGCATCAGCTGTCAGAGCAGCTTACCAATCGTTGCGCCTGTACATAGCCCATCTGTAAATAGCCCACCCAACTACCTCATCCCCATATTGTTTAACATTTTTTTGCTCCTTTGCACCCCAGTATCTCTACTTGCACATTCATCTTCTGCACATCTATCACTCCAGTGTTTAATTGCTAAATTGTAATTATTTCACTACAATGGCCTATTTATTGCCTTAGCTCCCTAATCTTAATACATTTGCACACACTGTATATAGACTTTTCTATTGTGTTATTGACTGTATGTGTAATGGCTTTCTTCCTGAGAAGGAGAGGAGGACCAAAATGCAGCGTGGTTGAAGTTCATGGTTCTTTAATAAGAGACACTTAACATGAAAAACTACAAAACAATAAACGTGGCAAAACCAAACCAGCCCTATCTAGTGCAGAAAAACACAAAGACAGGAAACAACCACCCACACATCCCAACACAAAACAGGCAACCTAAATATGTTTCCCAATCAGAGACAATGACTAACACCTGCCTCTGATTGAGAACCATATCAGGCCAAACATAGAAATAGACAAACTAGACACACAACATAGAATGCCCACCCAGCTCACGTCTTGACCAATACTAAAACAAGGAAAACACAAAATAACTATGGTCAGAACGTGACAGTATGTTTGTTTATCCCATGTGTAACTCTGTGTTGTTTGTGTCACACTGCTTTGCTCTATCTTGGCCAGGTCGCAGTTCTAAATGAGAACTTGTTCTCAACTGGCCTACCTGGTTAAATAAAGGTGAAATTAAAAAATAACTTTTAAAAAATGTAAAATTCCCGGTGTTTGTGATGCTCGTCGTTTGATGCGACGAAGACAGGGTGGCATGAGTGGCGAAACAGAAGTGTCGTTGTCTGTTCTTTTGAGTTTTGATGTTGAGTCTTTGCCCAACAAAGTCATGTTAGCATATACAGTACTAGTCAAAAGTTAGTACACACCTACTCATTCAAGGGTTTTTCTTATTTAAAAAAAATGTTCTACATCAACACTATGAAATAACAGATATGGAATCATGTAGTAACCAAAAAGTGTTAAACAAATCAAAATATATTTTATATTTGAGATTCTTCAAAATAGCTGCCCTTTGCCTTGATGACAGCTTTGCACACTCTTGGCATTCTCTCAACCAGCTTCATGAGGTAGTCACCTGGAATGCATTTCAATTAACAGGTGTGCCTTGTTAAAAGTTAATTTGTGGAAATTCTTTCCTTCTCAACGCGTTTGAACCAGTCAGTTGTGTTGTGACAAGGTAGGGGTGGTATACAGAAGATGGCTTTATTTGGTAAAAGACCAAGTCCGTATTATGTCAAGAAAAGCTCAAATAAGCAGTCCAGAAAATGTCAAGAACTTTGAAAGTTTCTTCAAGTGCAGTCGCAAAAACCATCAAGCGCTATGATGAAACTGGCTCTCATGAGGACTGCCACAGGAAAAGAAGACCCAGAGTTATTTAGAGTTACCAGCCTCAGAAATTGGCAATTAAATGCACCTCAGATTGCAGCCCGAATAAATGCTTCACAGAGTTCAAGTAACAGACACATCTCAACATCAACTGTTCAGAGGAGACTGTGTGAATTAGGCCTTCATTGGCAAATTGCTGCAAATAAACTTCTACTAAAGGACAGCAATAATAAGAAGAGACTTGCTTGGGCCAAGAAACAAGAGCAATGGACATTAGACCGGTGGAAATCAAATCAAATCAAATTGTATGGGTCATATACACATGTTTAGCATATGTTTTTGCGGGTGTAGTGAAATACTTGTGTTTCTAGCTCCAACAGTGCAGTAATATCTAACAAGTAATATCTAACAATTTCACAACACTACACACAATATACACAAATCCAAAGTTAAGGAATGGAATTAAGAATATATAAATATTTGGACGAGCAATGTCGGCGCGGCATAGACTAAGATACAGTAGAATAGAATACAGTATATACATATGAGATGAGAAATGCAAAATATGTAAACATTATTAAAGTGACCAGTGTTCCATTATTAAATTGGCCAGTGATTTCAAGTCTATGTATATAGGGCAACAGCCTCTAAGGTGCTACTGATGGCTATTTAACAGTCTGATGACTTTGAAGATAGAAGCTGTTTTTCAGTCTCTCGGTCCCTGCTTTGATGCACCTGTACTGACCTCGCCTTCTGGATGATAGCAGGATGAACAGGCAGTGACTTGGGTGGTTGTTGTCCTTGATGATCTTTTTGGGCTTTCTGTGACATCGGGTGCTGTAGGTGTCCTGGAGGGCAGGTAGTTTGCCCCCGTTTATGTGCTGGACAGACCGCACCACCCTTTGGAGAGCCCTGCGGTTGCGAGTGGTGCAGTTGCCGTACCAGGCGGTGATACAGCCCGACAGGATGCTCCCAAGTGTGCACCTATAAAAGTTTGTGAGGGTTTTTTGGGGCCAAGCCAAATTTCTTCAGATTTCTGAGATTGAAGAGGCGCAACACCACACTGCCCGTCAGGAAGTCCAGGACCGAGTTGAATAGGATGGGGTTCAGACCCAGGGCCCCGAGCTTACTCATGAGCTTGGAGGGTACTATGGTGTTGAATTAGAAATGTCCGGTGCGAGAGAGGCAGTTTGAGGATTCCAATGTTAGAGTAGTGCAGAAGTTTTCATATGCTGAGGCAGTGAAGAAAGTAGAGGAAGATGAGTCAAGGGGGAGGGATCCTGTGAGGAGTGTTATGAGTAGTAGATCTTTACCAGTACAGAGGGATAAGCCAACAAGTGATATACAGAGCCTTCGGAGAGTATTCAGACCCCTTGACTTTGTCCACATTTTGTTAAGCTACAGCCTTATTCTAAAATTGATTAAATAAAAATCTACGCACAATACCCCATAATGACGAAGCAAAAACAGTTTTTAGAAATTAAAATAAAAAAACTTTAAAAACTCTAATACCTTATTTACATAAGTATTCAGACCCTTTGCAATGAGACTCGAAATTGAGCACAGGTGCATCCTGTTTCCATTGATCATCCTTGAGATGTCTTTACAACTTGATTGGTGTCCACCTGTTTAATTGATTGGACATGAGTTGGAAAGGCACACATCTGTCTATATAAGGTCTCAAAGTTGACAGTGCATGTCAAATCAAGTCAAAGTTTGTCACGTGCGCTGAATACAACAGGTGTAAACTTTACAGTGAAATGCTTACCTACAAGCCCTTAACCAACAGCGCAGTTTAAGTTAAAAAATAGGTATTAGGTAAACAATAGATAAGTAAAGAAAAAAAAGAAATGAGGCTATATACAGGTGTCAGAGCAAAGACCAAGCCATGAGGGTGAAGGAATTGGGCAGTAGGTAGTGGTTAGAGCGTTGGACTTGTAACCGAAAGGTTGTAAGATCGAATCCCTGAGCTGACATGGTAAACATCTGTCGTTCTGCCCCTGAACAAGGCCGTTAACCCACTGTTCTAGGCCGTCATTGAAAATAAGAATTTGTTCTTAATTGACTTGCCTAGTTAAATAAAGGTAAAAAATTAAAATTGTCCGAAGTACTCTGAGACCGGATTGTGTTGAGGCACAGATCTGGGGAAGGGTACCAAAATATGTCTGCTGCACTGAAGGTCTCCAAGAACACAGTGGCCTCCATCATTCTTAAATGGAATTAGTTTTGAACCACCAAGATTCTTCCTAGAGCTGCCTGCTCGGCCAAACTGAGCAGTTGGGGAAGAAGGGTCTTGGTCAGAGAGGTGACCAAGAACTTGATGGTCAATCTGACAGAGCTCTAGAGTTCCTCTGTGTAGATGGGAGAAACCTCCAGAAGGACAACCATCTCTGCAGCACTCCACCAATCAGACATTTATGGTAGTGGCCAGATGGAAGCCATCCCTCAGTAAAAGGCACATGACAGACCCCTGGAAAAAGTCAAGAGGTCTGAATACTTTCCGAAGGCACTGTGTGTTTCAGTAAGATACTATTTTTAGCATTAATAAGTAAGTCGCAGAAAATTGAGGTTGTGGTGGCAGCTGCAGAGAGGTATTTGGGTGTGCAAGACTTGATGTCAGAAGATTTCCAGGGTGTGTTAAGTGGTGTCCCATAATTTCAGGCTGGTGGCCTAAAGTAGGACTAAATAGATGTAAATAATTTAAATAGGAATAGGGTGGTTTTATTTATTTATAAAAAAAATGAATATAATTTAGTGAGTGTAGTGTTAGATGGTAGGGTATTTTCTTTTTAGCACAGTATAAGGGAGTTATACTCCAGTCTAGTAGGTGGCGGTAATGCAACATTTATTGGATGCCAACCGCCACTAAACCTCTGTGAAGAAGTGTAGGCTTACCTTGGCGTGATGTTCTGATAACTGTGTAAATCTCTCCAGGACAAGGTGACTTTTATCAATATATTTGTCTGTATTCACGCCCCAAATATGAAATGCTAATTAACTGCTAATGTGGCTATCATAAAGAACTACAGATGCCATGATTATCTGGACGAGACTGCCGAATCAAAGGCAAAAGTAAGAATCTCTGGATTAACTATCTAATGTTTGTTCAATATAGTAATTAATAAATTGGCTACATTTCTTTAAATGGACAATTATGTGAAATGTCTTGTGCAAGTTTTAAATGGACACAATACCTGTTAGCAAAAGTCTCAGCTAGAAATGACGTGATGGAGCTTGCAGGGAATTGTAGTTTTGCATGGTGTCTACTTTGATGCTAATTCGCATTTTTGAAACTGAGAGTAAGTAGAGCTGAATATATTGATAAGTCACCTTGTCCGAAAGGGATTTACAAAACCTCAAACCATAATAAGCCTACACGAAACACAGCCCTTATTTTAAGTGTTTCTAAAATCCGATATGGGGAAAAATGAATAGTGGAAAAACAATTGGAACCATTTCCCTGTTTGACCGCTAGGTTTTATGGTTATTATGACACCTCCACGGTGGGGCTCTATGCCACAGATGTCTCAAGTTTTGATGGAGCGTGCAATTGACATGCTGACTGCAGCAATGTCCACTAGAGCTGTTGCCAGAGAATTTAATGTTAATTTCTCTACCATAAGCCACCTCCAACGTTGTTATAGAGAATTTGGCAGTACGTCCAACCAGCCTCACAACCGCAGACCACGTGTATGGCCTTGTGTGGACGAGGGGTTAGCTGATGTCAATGTTGTGCCCCATGGTGGCGGTGGGGTTATGGTATGGGCAGGCATAAGCTACGGACAATGAACACAATTGCATTTTATCAATGGCAATTTGAATGCACAGAGATACCGTGACTAGATCTTGAGGCCCATTGTTGTGCCATTCATCCGCCGCCATCACCTCATGTTTCAGCATGATAATGCATGGCCCCATGTCGCAAGGATCTGTAATAAATTCCTGGAAGCAGAAAATGTCCCAGTTCTTCCATGACTTGTATACTCACCAGACATGTCACCCATTGAGCAAGTTAGTGTCGCTCTGGATCAACGTGTACTACAGCGTATCCCAGTTTCTGCCAATATCCAGCAACTTCGCACAGCCATTGAAGAGGAGTGGGACAACATTCCACAGGCTACAATCAACAGCCTGAGCAACTCTATGCGAAGGAAATGTGTCGCTCTGCGTGAGGAAAATGTAAATTGTAAATAAGCATTTGTTCGTAACGGACTTGCCTCGGTAAATAAAGATTAAATAAATGTGAAATCCATAGATTAGGGAATAATCCATGTATTTAAATGGACTGATTGCCTTATATGAACTGTAACTCAGTAAAATCTTTGAAATTGTTTCATATTTATTTTTGCTCAGTATAAATACACACATTCTCGCTAATTTTAAAAGCTGCTCTTATCTCATGCAGTTACAAGAACTAGTACAATCACTCCCAAGCACAAGCAGAGACGCAGTATGCTCTGCGTTCGTAGTTCACTGGCTGTGAGGGGTGATATTAAACGTTCTATGCCAGATGACAAATAACCCCTCTCGATGGCCTGCTTGCTACCAGTAGAACACCGTAGCCTTCGTTGGTATTTGAGGGCCTAACGTTTGTATGGTTGTCCTCGTACTGTACTGCAGTCTGCAACAGCACATATACCATACCACGGAACCCATTCATTACTGCGTACTTACATTATGCAAGACATGACGGTCCGTAAATGGTAGCCGTTGCTGCCATCAATGTATTTCTTCTATCAGAAGAGGCCTACTCATCTATCAGTGGGGTGTATATGACAGACATTTGTTTACACGCCAAGTAATGCTTCTCAAAGGACAAGGCTCAGGTGCAGAAGACTACTCAAGTATAAGACTATATATATATATATATATATTACACATCTTGATGTATTATCGTAAATGTGTAATCAAACACTGCTTCAGGCACACACAAACAAACACTATTATGAAATGTTTTTATTTTAAGTTGCCTGATGAATTTTGAAATAAAATTGCAACATAGTCCATACTTCTCAAATCGAGGGGTTTGTGTTGCTAATCCAGATTCGCTGGGGAGAGGCTTGTGCGCTGTTGTGGACAGGTGAAAAATTGAGGGTAAAAAAAAAGCAGCTTTGACCGTACAAATAAAGAAATGAAAAAAAAGGAACACATTTATGATTCCAACAGAATCCATATTGACATCCTCTTCATAGCTCTTGTTGTTCAGACCAGTCTCTCTGCAAAGTACTGGCCTAGCAGAGACGAGTGATTGTAGAGTTGTAGAATTCAGTAGCATGCATATGTGTGTCAGTGTGTGTGATAGGCAGTGGGGTGCAGCACAGTGGAAACTCTTACAAAGAACAAGCAAAGCATATAGAATGATTCCTTCCTGAGACATCGGTATGTGTTTGTATACAGTGATGAATGTTTGAGCGAGCTGTGTGTGAGAATCAAAAACTAGGCTCAGTGGTGATGTTGGGCTTCTATGAAGAATCACAGGTGGTATTGCTCTGAGGCAAAGGTCAAAGGTCCCGTTTCCCAAAACGGGGTCACATTCATTAGTGCACACTGCAAAACATTTTACAAGGGGGGGAGGGTCGACTCTCCCTGTGTCAATCACTTATTTTTAATTTTTCATGCCTAATGAATACGACCCAGGTTGTTGGTGTAGTCGTGAGAGCAGTCAACTTTCTTCACCATCAATAGGGAACACTAGATCACTCAAGTTACCCTCCCCCATATCATTTTTTTGGGGAAAATGTGTGTACTGTACTCCATCCTTCACATTGTAATCAATTTGGGAACCATGCTGTGTCTAGTCTCTGTGCCTAGCTGGATGAACCCAGCGCCTGGCTCTCAACCCTCCAACTCCCCAAATCCATTCACCAAAAAGCCCCAATATGAGTGCTTTGGTTTTCTTTTTCGTATTCA
Organism: Oncorhynchus masou masou; assembly: GCF_036934945.1. Taxonomy (NCBI): domain Eukaryota; kingdom Metazoa; phylum Chordata; class Actinopteri; order Salmoniformes; family Salmonidae; genus Oncorhynchus; species Oncorhynchus masou. Next base: position 58,731,354 of record NC_088229.1, on the reverse strand, counting down.
TGGTAATCTATGTTGTAATTTAAGGGGTGAGAGTGAACTAAATTGTGGCTGCTGTTTAAGAACCATAGTGATTTCTATGGACAAGTCCCTCATTTAAAGGGACAAACAGATGCGTTTCCTTCAGGAAAATGTGCTTAAAATATATTTTTCTTGAAACAGAAACCTATGAACAAAACACGTAAAAGGTATCCGTAGTTTTTTTTTTTTAAAGAAATGAATACAGCTTATATACACGAACTCAAAGGCTACTTAAAATACACCTTAACTTCATTCATTTGATTTCTTGAAGGACCTGTGACCATATCATACATCCAAGCTCATACAATCATTTTTTTCCATTCTCTTTGCAGCAGAAAAGAAAAAGGAGAGAAAAAGCAAACCCAACCTGGAATAGTTCGATATTTATCGCAACTCTTTTCTGTGCACATTTGCGTGTGTATGTCTTTAAATTGAAAAAGTAATTTTAACTTCTTTACTTTTGTTAATTAAAACATCATCAGTATGTGATAAAACAATGGAACAATTCTCTTTTGATACCCTCATGGGTATAAAACAATTAAACACACAAAAAGTAGTTTTTCTTCTCAACCTGTTATTCCATCAAGAAGAATTCAATCACAACAGTTCCTTACTTTTCTATATATATTTATATATATATTTTGTACGAAATCTGTTTTTCAAAGATGGAAAAGGAGAATGACCCAGTCTTTTTATGTGGGTTCTTCTTCGACAAGTCCATGCCTGCAGTCCGCCTTGGAGAAACGAGAAAAGTGTCTGGTGTTAGTCTGTCCGCTTGTCCTGCCCATTTGTCTGTCTGTTTCCTCCTTTCCCGCCAGCCCCTCTGAGTGGACCAGTGTCCACAGCTCTGACTGCTCGATTCCTTCCCTCAGTCTTTCAGGTAGAGAGAGAGAGAGAGAGAGGGAAGGGTGAGGGACAGAGGAGATATCAGCAGTGTTCCAGAAAACGGAGAAACCCCACCACCGCCCGTCCGCCATTTTCCCAAAAGTGTCTTTGAGGGGGTGGAGCAGGAAAGGGTGTATCGCACATAGGGAGGAACACTCAAGAACACGCCAGTCTCTGTGTCCATTGAGGACCCCCAAACCACAGGGAGAAAGAGGGGGATGAGCGAAAAAGAGCTTGCTACGGTGACTGCGTGGTGGGGCTGGGGCTGCTTTGGGCGGAACTTGGGGATAGGCTGGGGCTGCAGCTGCCTGGGAGGGCCCCACTGGACCGGGAGCCTGTGGCCCCACTCTCCAGACCCTCAGAATTCTCTAGCATCTCCTGGATGAGAGGGGGCATGGAGCCCGGGATCTCCATCTTCAGGGTGATGACACGCTCGGCTCCTGAGGAGGGGAGGACCAAGATATGGTGTTAGTCTGTCCTCAGTTGTGGACATTCAACCCCTTTATATGAATGAGTCACACTTGACTTGGATCGACATTACAAATGTATACCTTTACAATTTAGTTTAAACCTTTATGGACGTTGCAAAGTAAGTACTTTAAAAGCTGCACTATGCAGAAATTGCGCCTCCATTTCCTGGTTGCTAAAATTAAAATAGTTTGCCTAATTTCAGTTTGTGACAAAACAAGCAAGTATAGTGTAGAGAATCATTATACCATCTAAACCGCTGTGAAATATATTTTCCATAATCAAAAATATTGTATTCTCAGCTGGTTTACAAAACTGAAAGTAAAAGAAGCAAAAACAAAACGTAAGAATGGGAAGCATATAAATAGCGCACATAGAACAAATCTATGCTTCTTAGACTTGCTTTCGATAAAAATTACAGATCTAAAAATCCCATTTCTATGTTAATTCGGTCGGGTCGCCCAAAAAAGTTGAATATTGCAGCTTTAACTACTATATATAGTAGACCATTATAATATAACGCTAATTGAAACAGGACTTCCAATCAATACGTGAGCTGAGTAAGGGAGGGGGGGTCGTCTCTGAAGAAACACTTCATATACAAAGTGGGACCTTCTGGTAGTCAGAGGCTCCCAGCCAACAGAACTATACAAAATGCAGTGATGTGTAAGGAAATGGTCCCCAGTGATAAAACGCAGTGTTGAGTGATAGACTGAGTCTGAAGGTTTAAAAAAAACGGAGGCTGCCGCATGTATGTAGATTATATCACCATAATAATACACTAGGATAAGCGTTCCTTGAACAATCTTCCAGGATTTATTTCTATACAAAACCCATCTTAATTCTCAGCTTTTTTGTCCGTTTTTTCAATGTGTGTTTTAAAAGAGAGTATCATCGCGTGCAAATACGCAGGTCCTCAGGGTCAATATTACAAGACCTAGAGAACACTGATTAGGGGTTTATTGGCATTAGGCACTAGTTTCAAGATCAGTAAGTGATCTTTGAATTGTCAAAAACACGTTGAAGGTCATGAAAGGTCTGCTGTACTGAGGAGACACAGGAGTAAATAACAGTAATAAGTGTACCATCCGCACAGAGAGGAATGTTACAGGTTTCATATAAATAGTGAAGAGAACAGGGCCCCAAAAATCGACCCCTGCTGCACACCTTTCGTAATACTGAGGAAACTACATTTGTGTCCCGTCCGTTATCGATCATCCGTGAACCAATCGCAAGATGCCTGATCTTGGCCTATTTCAGACAACCTTTGAACGAGAAAGAAATGGTCAACGGTGTAGACGGATGTCTCGGACTGCCTATCACCTTTGGCACTGATGCTCCTCAGGTCGGTGATCTTCATCAGCATCTTGGGAAACATGTGTGGTTTGTGAGGCCTCCTCTTCCTCACGTAGATCTTCAGAGCCTCCAGTAGGGGCTCCTGTAGTACGTCCACCTTGTCTGCCTGCTCCAGGTCCTGCCGATCTACACACAGCCACAAACAATACAGGGGTGTGTTCAGTGAGTTGAAATGTAATAAATAGAGCTCATGCTAAACTGTATGCATTCTCTGCATTCAAATTGCCATCGATAAAATGCAATTGTGCTCGTTGTCCATAGTTTATGCCTGCCTATTTCATGCCATATTATGCCTGCCCACCATGGGGCACTTCTGTTCACAACGTTAACATCAGCAAACCACTCGCCTACAGAAAGCCTTATAAGTGGTCTGCGCTTGTGAGGCTGGTTGGACGTACTGCCAAATTCTGTAAAACGATGTTGGAGGTGGCTTATGATAGATATATTAACATTAAATCATCTGGCAACAGCTATGGTGGACATTCCTGCAGTCAGCATGCCAATTGCATGCTCCCTCAAAATTTGACAGATCTGAGGCATTGTGTTGTGTGACAAAACTGCCTATTTAAAAGTGGCCTTTTATTGTCCCCAGCACAAGGTACACCTGTGTAATGATCATGCTGTTTAATCAGCTTCTTAATATGCCACACCTATCAGGTGGATGAATTATCTTGGCAAAGGAGAAATGCTCACTAGCAGGGAGCTTGTCCAATATGTGAATGCTGGAATACGGTACAGTGACAGTTGCCTATAATGAGAAGTGATGTGACCAGCTCTATTGGTTTTAGACAGCGACACCTTCACAGCCACATGAAGACGAGGCAGATGAACCCCTGCCCTACTCTACCTGGACACAATGTCATTATCAACTTCAAATCACTGAGTGTGTATGGGTGCGTCTGTATATGCAGTAGCATTGGTTAAATTCAAACAGCCGCAGTACCTCCACACAGCAGACAGATGGCGCTGAGTAGCCCTGTCTCGGCGTCGTCCATCTCCAGGGGGAGGAGCTGGTTGGCGAAGGCGAACACCAGGTCGGTGAGCGGTCCGAAGCCGGCATTGTGCATCTGGGTCCGGTTTAGCGTCAGGCCGTCCGAGAACGTCATGGTGTCCTGCTCCGGTGTGTAGCGCGTGCAGATCCGCAGAATCTGAGGGAGCAGAGCGCAGGATTGGTTGAGAATGCCAGAAATAAAATACATAGGCCAATCATGAAATAGCACGGGGTATGAATCGATAAGTAGCTGTAGTACTTTCAATAATCCTATGAACAGATCTTATATAATAGAGTGGTCACCACTCACTAATCCCAGGCCTGAAAAAACTAGATTGTGTGCAGGTTTTTACACCACCACAGCACTCATACATCCGTTTCAACTGATCGAGTTCCTTCTTATAAGGTGGTTTGTTGGTGATATGGTGTTTTAGTGCTGGAACAAACGCCTGTACTCCCTCTCAGATGGACCAGGACCAGGGTTGGTTAATTGACCAACTCTGATCATGAAGAGCGATTAGAGAGGGTGTGTTAGCATTTGTTCCAGACAACCATTAGTAGACCTAACCAAAAGCGATCCCCTTACCAGTATATCCAGACAGGCGGCCTTGAGCAGGGTGATCTGGTCAGCGATGGTGAGCGTGGTGAAGCCGGGCAGCTGCTTGGCAAACTCCACCGTCTTGATGATACACTTGGTGGACAGCTCACTGAATTTGTCCCACAGGTTCACGTCCAAAGCCACACGCCGCTCCGAGCTGTTACTCTGTGAATGAGAGAGAAACTAGTAAGAGTTTGATGGCTAACCTGTTTTTATTGGATGAAGATGGTTTTACATTGAAGCAGCAGTGCAACTTTCACTGGGGACGGGGAGGCGGGTCACATTCTGAAATTGCCAGTACTGAGCTAGTAGTGTCTCGACTGAGGTGAATGAATTAGAGAGCTAGTAGCCACCAAAGCCAATTTAGCTCTAGTTTAGCCTGTAGCTATCAGTATCAGATTGCGATATGAGGTGGCTATTATTACCATTTAACAGCTGTTGTTTGTATGGAAATGTTCTGTAGCCTTTTTGTCCCGATTCAACAGAAGTAAATTAACTTCGATTGCTTTCGCCAGTTGATGTACAGAGAAAGAGAGCTGGCCAAAATTGGCGGTTTTTGTGCAATGTGAGTTTTTATTAGAGTCAGTATAGCAATGTAATCTTATTGATTTGTCAAGTTTCCCTAGATAATTCTAGTAATAAACAGCTCTACAGGCTTCACTGTCATAGTGTTGTGTACAGACGGTGCACCATGATCATCATGTCTTAGCAGGATAAGATGGTGACAGGTGTCCCAGCAGGGTCAAACAGCCAGGGAAGACCAGTCTACGGAGTTCTGGTGATTTTTTGCAGTATATTAACAATATTATTGAATGATACAAAGTTCTGTCTTGAGTTGATGGGTAGACCTACAGTACCTACAGGACAGCAGATTAATGCTACAGTCTGGGATCTAGGAATAACGGTCATTTCAATTATTGAACCGTTGATTCTATTCTTAGATAATGTATAAATGTACACCAAGGTAATTCTTTCTCATGCCTCAGGAGGATCAGATGGTGACAGGGGTCTCAGCAGAGACAGGCAGCCAGGGAAGACCAGTTTGTGACGGAGCTCAGGTGACCTTTTGCAGATACACTTTATTCTCTCCGTGCAGCAAACACTGAACAAGCCAGATGCCTCAAAAGATTTCAACTATAATACTGAACAAAAATGTAAACGCAACATGTAAAGTGTTTCATGAGCTGAAATAAAATATGTATAATGTGTAGCTTTGCGCTTATTTTTTGTATTATATTTAACCTTTATTCCCAAACCTAAAGACTGTGAAAACAAATTGTGTTGGAAGAGAGTTTAGTTATTGACTAGGCTGGTGGGGGTCGGGCGTGTAGAAGGATCTGGCTGAAATTTGATAGAGAATTTCTTAATAAACACAATCCAAAGTCCTTATACTTCATTTTAAAAGAGTTGTTCATTTGTTAGGTTATTGGTTAAAGGTGCAACAATATTGATTATTGAATTAGCTTTGATCTTGTTCAGTCTTATCCCTTAAACATATTTAACAATGATCTCTTAACGAGCTTGATGACTGGGACATTTTAGCTTTTTTGTCGTTGTTCTAAATTAAGATGGCGAGAAGGGCCATGGGTCATATTGGATTGTGCAGAAATGCAGGAAATTATCTTAGATGCCCCAATTCTTTTTTTTTTTTTTTTTTTTTTTTTTTGGGGGGGGTCCTCCGCCAGATTATGCCCCCCCCCCACTTCTAAAAACAAAGTTGCGCCCCTGCATTCAAGACTCCACACAGACAACATGAATGACACAATAAATCAAATGAATGAACTCTGTGATTATGAGAATCACAGGTAGCAGCACCAACAAGGTTCTGAAGCTATACTTAAACAACACTTAATCATTCAGTTAAAATACCAACCACAACAGATGAGCGAATGCACTGTCCTGGTAATCTGTGAGATTTTACATACAGAAACACACACACCTCTGACTAAGTATTGCGGTGCTCACCGTAGTGTATTTGCCCAGCTGGCAGAGGGAAGGGAAGGTCTCCTTATGCGCCTTGCTGACCCTGTTGATCATCTGCTCCGTCTCAGTGCTCAGCACGTAGCTCTCAATGCACTCCGGCTTCTTCTCATCCTTCTTCTTCTTGTTCCGGTCGTTCCTCACCGCTGACGGGAGAGAGAAGGAAGAGAAGCAGGGTTTAGGAACAGGGAGGCCATTTAGCAGTGGAATGTCTAAAAGGTGTGTTAAAAAGAAGGGGGCTTTGTAGGTCAATTTGGTATGTCTCGGTTTCAGTTGGTTGGTTTGCAAACAGTCTAGGAAGGATACTGCTTTTCCTGCCGAAACTAGAACGTAATTGTGATATCAAAGACAGAAATAAAACCAAAATGAAATGGCAAGACCATCGGCACCCAGGATTTCCCATGTGTCGGGGGGAACAAATTGTGGAACAGTATTTAAATTGTGGCGGTATCTAGACTGAAACTAAGAGGGGATTGAGATAGAAAATAGAGGTAGCAAAAGGACAAGAGTAGGAGGTGGTGTATGTAGGCTAGCTAACAGGACAGATACCCGATAGAAGAGGATGATTAAGTGGCAGTAGGAAAACATCAAGCTCCGAGGGCCTCTGTAGCTAAGAAGCCAGCAGAACACATTCCAGCTCTGATCCCATCCGGGAAGATAAACGACCATGAGAGGTCGGCCCAGGGGGGACAGAGATATTACTGAGGAAATAATCCAAAAGGAAAGCCTGAGAAATGCCATTCCCCGCGGCGCTCCGACCGCTGCTGTGAATGTAGCTACACTCACTCCCGAAATGACAAATACACCAGCCGCTGCTGTGTTTAGCATTGGAAAGCCATTAGGGTATATTCAGCTCTCTCCCTCCTCCCTCCCCTCACCCACCCTGGGGTGTATAGGTCTGACGAGGGGAGGCGGGTTAGGTGATAAATAGCTTTGGAGGATAAGGTCGTTCATAATGCTGACACATTGCTACTGCTTTCATTAGAGGCCCTGGCTAATCTAATAACATAATATGACAAATATCCAGGCGGTAATGGTTTTAAGGGCTCGACTGAGCCCCCGCTCCCACTAGCTGCACAACCCCCTCTAGCTTTCGCTCTCATGCACTCTTTCTATCTCCATCACTGTTGCACATTCCTCTCTTCTCCCTCTCTTTAATCCTCAATCGCCAGCTTATTTCCCTCTGTGTCGCTCCAAGCTTCACTTGTTCTCTGATAGGTCTTCCCTGGGTTTGTCGTTTTCCTCTTCTCCCCCTTTCCCCAGACCACAGCTCGAGCCCCAGCGCAGACCCAGTGGTCCCAGACCTTGACCCAGAGGTTAACCTTAGGCACAGACCCTGGATCAGTTCCCCTGTCCAAATCCTAACCATTATAGGGGTACACAAAACTCACAGATTACTGTCTGTCTAGGGACAACATCTGACCCAGGGCCAGAAAGGGATGCACCGTACAGGGACAACGTTCATTAAATCAGTCCACAGACACGGGGGGGGAGAGATCCAGGTCTGATACTCACACACTATACAACAGCAGATCCTGCATTTGCTAGGTAAGCACACCCTCAAATCACTAAGACTTCAGATGAAAATTAGACTTTTGGCAAAATTTGGCACAATTACAGAGATATTGATTAATGTGCGTCACTAACAAATAAAAATCAAGTAAGTAAAGTCAAGCACTTCCATCTATACAACTATGCATTGCCAACAGCTCCTTGCCACAAAGTCCATCCACCTTTAAAGGAGCTGACAGGTGAGGAAAGCTGAGAATGATGTGAGTGTGTGTGCGTATGTGTGTGTCTCGGGCCCTCCCCCGCTCTCCCGTACCTGTCAAAGCGACTCAGCGCCCCCCCCCACCCCAACCGCCATTACGGCGCCCGTTGGAGACGTTAAATGAATTCCCTAAATAAAAGTGGAGAATCCTTAACGCAGAGACATTACCCGTGACAAATTGACACTGCAATCAAAAGCTGCACAACACAATTGAACGCAGTCATTAAAGAACCATTAGCCGGGACTCGCGATCAGTCACGGAGAATTGCTGTGTGCAATAACTGGAGGGCGATCCATAGCAGGGCTAGCGAGGGGGAGAAGAAATACAGCCCACAGCATTATTTTGTGTGTGTGTGTGTGTGTGTGTGTGTAAATCGTGGAATGTGTCTACACGAATGCTTTGTTTGAATATGAATGTGTTTGAGCTATGAAGGATTCTTTCTAGCATTCTTAAAATGGTATGACCGTGTGGAATTGGGTTTCCCACTGATATGAAACACATTCTAGCAGTCTATTCATTGTAGCGTATAGTATTGTATTGGGTATGCTAGAAGCAATACACATACTCCCATCAATCAATCACTTGTACTCATAGTGGATTTCACAATATAAAAGGCTACGTTTGACAATGTGTCTGCGTGCGTGTGCATGAATGTGTGGGGGCGTACACACGCGTGTGTGTGTGTGTGTGTGTGTGCGCATGAGAAAGCGAGAGAGGGACAGCTAGCTGACAGACAGGGATAATTTGAAGGAGGAAAATTAAACCCATGACAGGTCGTCCATCACACAGATTAAATTCAATGGAAAGATAAAAATGTCAATGTTGCCCTGCTTCTCCTGCCTGCCTCTCTCTCTCTCTCGCTGCTCTGTTTTGGCCAGGCAATGATGAAACTTATTCTCCCTCTATCCTCTCCTACCCCCTCCTCCTCCTCCGTTCATACATGCTGGAGATGCTAGGGCACTGCACGGGAGATGAAAACAGGTGATGAGGGATGGATGGAGGGAAAGAGGAGACAGAGGAATGGAGTTGGGGAAGGAGGGGGGGTGACTGCTTACCCGGGGGAGCTGCCCTGTCCGCCCCTGGCGCCCCAGTCTGTCCTCTCCCGGTCTCCAAGGGTGGGGGCGGCGGCTGGGGGCCCAACGCCATCCCGCCTTTGGAGCTGGAGCGAGGAGCTGAGGCGACAAGGAGGGGCACAGTTTTACCCCCTCGACAGGGCACACGCTAACTAACACAGGGCTCCCCCGTAGTACAGTACAGCCACACACACACCCTACCACAGTAATTACAGCGGGGAACGTTTACGTATGTACAATGAAATGGACTGTCCTATAATCTGAACGTTAATAACCAAATTCAAAACACAACTAAAAAAAACAAAACAACTTGAATAGGCATATTCTCTGTCGTACACAGACTGTATTGAAAACCACACAACTTCATGACATGGATCGAGTCTATATTCTACACACATACAGTAGTCACCAGCAGAGGTTTAACGGCACCCCGAAGGAAACAAACATAGTCAACATTGATATTGTAAAAGAGCATTTCCCCCAAAAACTCCAGGCCAGCCCCTGCCTTTCCTCGACATCACTGACTCCTCTCTCAGGCTTTCCCTGGTAACCCCCCCCCCATCTCTCCCCTCCTCCTCTTTCACCCGCTCTCCCCCTCTCTGCCTCGGCATGGCCACCTGGCACCGGTCCTGACGGTGTTGGAGCTGTCGAGCAGACGCAAGGTCACCGAGACGTCCCCTAGCAGAGCGGCCGGCCCTCCCAGCCTCCTCGGTAGCTCCCCGCAGGTCCCCAGATGGCCAGCCCCCCCGATGGAGCCCCGCAACACAACCAAAGTCATCAGCCAGGACACAGAGACACACGGAGAAAGACATCTCAACACTACACCCTCACATAACCCAATCAGTACACACACACACACACACACACACACACACACACACACAGAATAAATAGAGGGAGTATGGGAGAGTAAAGGCGTCCGTCAGCATGCTTCCCAGACGAAACAGTTTGGAAGAGTTTGTGCATATATTATGACAACATTTTTGTTCGTTTTGGACTCAGGTGAGGGTTTTTAAATCGTCTGTTCGGGAACCCAACATTGTTTCTCTGCAAAAACGTTCAAATTGATGACAGATTTCTTGAGTTATCTCAGATTAATTCTGACTATTGTGAGGAAGTGTATACTGGCTACGGTGTCTCAAAATGGACAATATGTACAGTATTGTCGCTTTTTTCTTGTTTTTCAAGCGAGGGCTGAAGGGAGCATGCGAGCACACCTAGCGGAGTCCAGCATGCTGACGCCTTAAGAGTGAACCTATATGGCTACTTTTTGAACTTGAGATAGAAGTTGGCCCTTAACCATTAGGGAGATGAACAGAAGAAAGATCTCACCCTGTATCAGTTGTTAGGTTCCACTTCTACCTATCCTGTCTATTTACCTTCAGCCATGCAGTACCGACTTCAAGCCACAAGATGGCAGTGCCATTTCAAACTATCTCCCGTCTGTCCCTGTGGTGGGTGTTGCAGAGCCGGCCTGCCGTAATCCTCATAATCATGATTAATGGGCCCATTCAGAGGTAAGGAGCGCTGAGGATAACTTACTTTACAGTAGGCCTCAGACGGCCAGCAGCGTGGGAAACTCGCAGAGCCCTTACAGTACCATGAAGAGGGTAAATACCATAGTAGAGAGACGACAGAGAGAGGGAGGAGTGTGCCCGCCTGTGTGTGTGTCAGTATATTTACAATGCCTACAGTGTGGACCTGTGTGTGTGTGTGTGTCTCACCTCCACCAATTAGCTCATCTGGTCTGACAGTGTGTGTATGTGTGTGTGTGTGAGGGGAGGGAGTGTGTTGACACAGCCCCAGGGATGCACTGATCAGAGGCGATGCCTGCTCATTCACTCTCCGCAGGTGCTAACATATTCATCACAGAGGTCCACTAAGACTCACTATGCTACCACTATTACTGTGCAAAGCCAAAATGTGTATTGGGGCAGTGTACACTACCCACATATATACGCACACACACACACACACACACACACACACACACACACACACACACACACACACACACACACACACACACACACACAGTTCTGAGGCCCTATGATAGAGAATGATGATTGGGATCAGAGTTTGTTGTGTAGTATAGGCTCGACTGGACAGTGCCGCGTACCTCAGCGACGCATGATATCCCATCAATCAGAACTCAATCAAACACCCAGACATTTCATCCCAGATGGCAGTCGAACGGAAATGATTTTAATTGTCCTGATTGTCAGTGCATAGTTTGGATAATGCCATGGCCTCTGTGGATGACGACCTGACCCGGGAGGTGTAGCGTATAGTGTACTGAGGTTAGGGTTGGCAGGCTGGTGTAGTTTAGCAGTGCTACTCACACTCCTTGGACATGCCCACTTCCAGGCATTTCTGCAGCCGGCAATACTGGCATCGGTTCCTGGTGACCTTGTTGATGATGCAGTTCTTCTCCCGGTGACACGTGTACACCATGTTCTTCTGGATGCTCCTCCGAAAGAAGCCCTGGAGGACAGAGGAATGAAGACAGAGAGCGAGGAGAGGGAGAAAAAAAAAGAATGAGAGCGTTGAGAAGAGAGATATTGTCCGTGAGCGTGAGGAGATTCAACAACCTATAGATAGTCCCAGAGTGTTCCATAGGGTCCACAGTGCGTTACCCAAACACTACGCTCTTGAAAGTCGTAGCAATGAATCATCTGCAGGAGAAATATTAACTCCTGTTGCCATCTCATGAGATCACCCATGTACCTTGGTAATAGCCCATTAGGACATTGAGAGATGCTTTTAGGACTTTAAGTAAGTCAAAACGGTTCGGGGATATGAAACGCAGAGGCCAATGGGCCTCTAGCTATTTTCCATGACCTACTTTATATATTTAAAATGGCCCAGCAAAAAGAAATTCTGGGTCGGGGCCAACTGAAAATCATTACAGAGAGAGAACATGGGTTTAAAATGCTTACACTCTCAGAATGAAAAAAAAAAACTCGCCGCAGATCATTTTGTTTTAGCAGATATCTGGACAGGAGGAGGGTGTCAGAGGAGGGTGTCAGATACACAAAAGTCGCCAACCCATGCGTTTCAAAGCTCCAAAAACCTAAAAAGCCCAACAAAAGCTCACAAACGGTACATCTACCATTCGAGGCATCTACCCCCTTTGTGTATTCTGGCAATGCAGAGACTGTAGAGGATGCCATCAGTTATCAAGCACAATGTGGAAGTTATAACTTCTATTTCTTTTCATTAGTCACTCAATGGGTTAATCACTGGCAACATTGACGGGCGGAGGAGCGACGGTGGGTCATAGGTCATATTGAATCACGGAGGAAAGGGGGTGGGTCATGTTTGGATGGGGCCGGCTGGCAGGGGAGCGTCACAATTCCAGGAGATTAGCTCTCTGGCCGACAGATGGACTAAAACCCACAATTTGTCCTTCTCGGATCATGGGCTATCCTTCTCTCTCCTCGTCCTACCCCTCCTGAGAGGAGAGACAGGCAGGCTGGGGGATAGGTGGGGAGGGATCCTATTTGAAGGTGAGCGAAATGAGAGGAACAGTATCATTACAGTATACTGTAGGCTATAGATGTGCGTTTGATCAACCGATTAAAGTGCTATTGCGTAAACGTGGCACAACTGTAAGGGAAAGCAGCATCCAGAAGAGGCCATCTCAGTCTACGGACTTGAACCCCATTGAAAACATGCGGTTTGAACTGAAGAGGGCGGTCCCATAAGTGTAGACGAAGGATATCATTGTTCTGGAAAGGTCTAAGATCCCTTCCAATGTGTTCTGTAATCTCATAAAACATTTTAGAAAAAGGCTCAGCGCCGTTATCATCGTGAAGTATTGAAAGGTATTGAAAACAGGGGTGCCAATCATTTTGACCCATATCATTTTGAGAGAAAATATGTTTTACTTGGTAAACAAAATTTCTTTCTATGAGCAATTGTATTAGTATAAAATAATATTATTAGATTTTTTGGGGGGAGCAAACAATATAGCTCAGTATTTATATGATTTTGCTCACGTTTATCAAGGGTGCCAATAATATTGGACCTGACTCATGTGCATGTGTGTGTGGTAACGGTTGATTGCGCGGGACAAGGTCTGAAACTGCACAGGGAAAAAAGCATGAATCCTCTTATACTTGTAGTTCACAAACTGTGCCTAGAGTAAAACCAGCCTCCCCAGACTCCCACTGAGTGTGCAGGTGTCCTCATGCGACCATCTGAAAATGCCCAGAGACTCTGCCTCTCCTGCTCGGCGACTACGTCTGTGACAGTCACATTACTAAAGAAGTGACTAACAAGGACAGCTAAAAACACCACAAAAACATCAGAGAGACGAGCAATGTTGGGGGGGGGGGGTTTAATCTCTTTCGCATCAAAGAAAATAAAAAGAGAGGGTCCATGCTGTGCACCGATGCCTCGGAGGCAAAAACATAAATACGAAGAGAGCATGCAAATGTTATGTTAAAGTGTTTATATCTGGGAGAAAGAGAGGGAACATGAGAGAGTTCTCCACTTCTCCACAACAAACAAACGAGCCATCTCTAAGTAGCTTGTTCCGACCATATCCCTCAACGCCCCCCCCCCCCCTCCCCCCAGGGTTGGGCTTTGAAGCTGGGCTAGCTAAGGAGATGCTAAAATGCTAACCCTCAACTTACCCCAGTCTCCGATGACTGGCTGTATATACATGAATATGCCTGTAGGGTTGAATTATTGAGAATGCCAAGCTTCATCACCTCCTATGGTGAACAGGACAGAGGGGAGGGCGAATGCTGAATTTGTGAAAGGTCTGCTGGGGGGGCGGTGACTAGCAGCTGGCACTGGGGTAGCTACCACCCGGCAGGGATGTACACACGCACGCACACACAGCACCCATTGAGTTTTAGCCCGTTTGTTTCTTATATAGCCAACATGAAGTCATGGTCCTGCTTTCATATTGACTCAGAATGCACGCACGCACTCACTCACTCACTCTACATCTCTCCATCAATAGCTAGTATTCATTCATTAGCATATTTAAAATCAGAGACAATTAGAAAACAAGGAGTAGTATGAAGTTAAGAGACATTAAAACTATTGAGGACGTGCAACAGGCAACTCCGGCAAGTGGTGCATTTCTGCCCCCATAATAGGGCAGGATAAGGATAAGTCTCTATTAGAGGACAGGTTAAGTTCCATTGAAGGCGGCGAGATCTTGCTGTGTTAAAACAGGACTCTTTCAGCTCCAGAAGCTCCACTCATCTCTTTGTTGTCCCCTTTCGGTCATCTCTACTCTCCGGTCCTTATGTCCCCGTCTTTCTAATCTCTCCTCCTCTTCTTTCCTTCGCGCCCTCTTCCTAATCTCTCTTTTCTCATCTCCACTGTGGATGCCGTGACCCGCCTTCCTTTGAGTGTCAACTGGGCTCCTTCCTGCAGAACCTCTTTCCCCTCACTCCGTCCCCCACCCCAGGCCAGGTGTTCGCTTCCCTGGGCCCAGCCATGTGAGGCAGGCCTCATGGTCACCTGTCACCACCGCAGCCAGTCATCCAGCCTCCCTCTCTGCCTGCCAGTCTTAGACCATCGCCCTGCCCTCAACCCCTCTAACACCATCCCCTTATACCCTCATCCTCCATGCACTACAGATGAACAGCAGGTCCCCCAGCGCACCACTGCTTACACAAGCTTACACAACCCGGTCTTATGAAACACTGTACTACAGATAAGGCGGCCAGATACCACTTCAGAAGGCAGACGGTTGCCTTATTACAGGACAGAGGGCAAGTCAGTGTACCTGCTGCTTTCATAACACGTCTCACATAACCACACGAAAAGGCTTGCGAGGCCTGATCAATTGAGAGCTCGGGAGTGAAGAACACATATGATATTTGAGGACGTGCTGGAGATGGCTTACGACACATGCATGGGGAGTGGGGATGACAAGTGCACGTGTTGACTCTTGCTGAATGAGGGTGCAGCTCTTCTGCACCCGGCCGTAGCACGCGCTTTTGATAATGACTTCATTTGGAGTTTGAACGACACAGCAGATCCACACTCTCCAACTAAAGCCACTAATGGAAGATATTTTCCATATAGTTAATGAGAACTGTATAGCGCAATATTATTGAAGCATAGCCCACATCTGGCAGTCCCATCATATATAGATAGCGTATAGGGCGGCAGGTAGCCTAGTGGTTAAGACTGTCGGGCCAGTAACCGAAAGGTCGCTGGTTTGAAACCCCACTTCGACTAGGTGAAAAATCTGTCGCTGTGCCCTTAAACAAGGCAGTTGGCCCCCACAACAACTGCTCCCCGGGCGCCGATGACATAGATGTCGATTAAGGCAGCCCCTCTCACCTCTCTGATTCAGAGGGGTTGGGTTAACTTCGAGGGCAGGGGGCAGCATTGGGAATTTTGGATGAAAAGCATGCCCAAAAAGCTAGAATATGCATATAATTAGTAGATTTGGATAGAAAACACTCTGAAGTTTCTAAAACTGTTTGAATGATGTCTGCAAGTATAACAGAACTCATATGGCAGGTAAAAACCTGAGAAAAAAATCCAACCAGGAAGTGGGAAATCTGAGGTTTGTAGTTTTTCAACTCTTGGCCTATCGAATACACAGTGTCTATGGGGTCATATTGCACTTCCTAAGGCTTCCACTAGATGTCTACAGTCTTTAGAACCTTGTTTGATGCTTCTACTGTGAAGTGGGGGGGGGGGGATGAGTCAGAGGTCTGCCAGTGAGCCACGAGCTCAGTCTTGAGCGTTCACGTGATAGTTAGCTCTGTTCCATTGCAATTCTGAAGACAAAGGAATTCTCCAGTTGGAACATTGTTGAAGATTTATGTTTAATAAAAAGCTAAAGATTTATTCTATACATTGTTGACAGGTTTCTACAGACTGTAACAGAACTTTTTGACTTTACTTGTCTGCTCCTAGTGATCGCGCGTCGTGGGTTTGGATTGTGTACTGAACGCGCAAACAAAAAGGAGGTATTTGGACATAAATGGACATTATCGAACAAAAACAAACATTTATTGTGGAACTGGGATTCCTGGGAGTGCATTCTGATGAAGATCCAAGGTAAGTGAATATTTATGATGCTATTTCTGACTTCTGTTGACTACACAATATGGCAGCTATCTGCTTGGGTTGTTTTGGTCTCTGAGCGCCGTACTCAGATTATTGCATGGTATGCTTTTTCCGTAAAGTGTTTTTGAAATTTGACACCGTGGTTGCATTAAGTGGATATAAAATTCCATGCATAAATGTGGCTCTCTGCAAAATCACCCAATGTTTTGGAACTACTGAACATAACTCACCAATGTAAACTCAGATTTTTGGATATAAATTTTTTATTTTACCTTTATTTTACTTTATTTTACTAGGCAAGTCAGTTAAGAACAAATTCTTGTTTTCAATGACGGCCTAGGAACACTGGGTTAACTGCCTGTTCAGGGGCAGACCGACAGATTTTGTACCTTGTCAGCTCAGGGATTTGAACTTGCAACCTTTCGGTTACTAGTCCAATGCTCTAACCACTAGGCTACACTGCCGCCCCGAACAAAACATACAAAACATACATGTATTGTGTAACATGACGTCCTATGAGTGTCATCTGATGAAGATCATCAAAGGTTAGTGATTCATTTGATCTATATTTCTGCTTTTTGTGACTCCTCTCTTTGGCTGGAAAAAATGGCTGTGTTTTTCTGTGACTTGGCTCTGACCTAACAACCGTTTGGTTTGCTTTCGTCGTAAAGCCTTTTTGAAAATTGGACACTGTGGCTGGATTTACAACAAGTGTATCTTTAAAATGGTGTAAAATACATGTATGTTTGAGGAATTTTAATTATGGGATTTCTGTTGTTTTGAATTTGGCGCCCTGCAGTTCCACGTACCCTAGAGAAGCTAAATGCGGAAGACATATTTTGGGTTGAGCAACTGATTAGGTATATTCCCTAGATATAGGAGGTTAGAATAAGCAATGACATAAGCGAATGGTCCAGTCCACTATTTCTAGGCCACCCCCCCAATTGGAACTTTGGATAACGTTCATTGGAAATACTAGACATAGCATGCGTTCAAATGTTCAGGGGTGCCTTAGGGTGATGGCCCCTGGGACTGGTTACTCCTATTCCAAACCAGGACAAGCAGGATGTGTGTTAGAAATATCAACATGGGCACCCCTATATGCATTCAGAACATTGGGCCAGCCCACCATTTACAGAACATCCCCCAGAATCAATGTACAATTTGAACCTTGGATCAAATAGAAAGAAATATAGCATAGAATAGAATGAGATATAGAATGGAATATAGCATAGAATAGAATGAAATATAGAATAGAATATCGTGTATGGATATAAGGTTAGGTGGTGTGTCTCACCTTGCAGCCTTCACAGGCGCTGACTCCATAGTGGTATCCTGAGGACTTGTCTTGGCACACAAAGCAGGGCTTGTAGACCCGCGGGGGAGGAGGGGGCGACGGCGGGCTCGGCACTATCTCCTCTGAGCTGGTACTCTGCGTCTCTATAGCTGTGGGAGAGATAAGGGGGGGGGGATGCTTAGTACATACTACTTAACACACACACACACACACACACACACACACTTCCTAACAACACATTCAGCGACAGAAACGACAAGGACAATATTTTTTATAGGCCACTATCGTATCCCGGACAAGAAAGACTTGGTATTGTCGAGAGAGTCTCTCTCTGAGCTCTTGGCAAGAAACAGGCCTACACGGTGAATCAAAGCAAGGCTTGAGCCGAAGAGAAAAGCAGGCCATCCTTGTTTACCGGTAACCTTGGGGGGGTTCCACATATCAATTGAGACAATGTAAGCAGCGGAGATCACATAAGGATGTCCTGAATGGCTGTATAGAGGAACTGGCTCACCCATCAGGGAAGGAACTCGACAGATAACAGTATTCTCTCTAGGCTGTGTGTGAATGAATGGTGCTTCTAGCGAGGAATAATGTTCTGCTGGACTAGCGTCCATTACACTCCGTTGTATAAGATATACGAGTCCTGGTGTACATGGTCACCAAGGGTGACAGAGAGAAAAGGTGACAAAAGCTAAGGTCAAGTTGGATATATCTCTCTCTCGCTCTCTCTCTCTCGCTCTCGCTCTCTCTCTCTCACTCTCTCTCTCTCGGTCTCTCTCTCTCGGTCTCTCTCTCTGAGTCACAAAACAAACAGGCCTTAAGACGCTAAAGACGGGCAAATTAACGAAGATAATTAGTCGGGAGCCCTTGATATGAGACCTAAGATGATTATTCTTGAGCTAGACAGGCTATAAAGGGATCAGGTGAGCAGCTGCACTCAGCTGTTCATCCAAGGCCAAGGCATACGGGCTGTCGAATGAAGTTCTTTTTTGTTTTAACTAGTATACGGCAGGCCTCTGGGAGGGTGGGGGGGGGAGTTCGAGAAATGCTGTTGTTGGGTTGAAGTAACAGGCACGGTGGCCTATCCCTTAATATCCTCTGTGTGTTTCACAAAACCTCTGTAATCACACACACACACACACACACACACACACCAGTCATACACTGTAGCACACACAGACACACACAAACAGATTGAGAAATTGTGACGTCTCGTTCTCGGAGCTGCCCAGAGGCCCGGGCAGCACTCGTGTGTAAATAAACAAACTATATTTAACACAAGCCTCACGGGTTCACCAGGCTTGCAGTACAGCTGGGAACAGACTCCACGTGACGCAGCAGACAGCCGTTCTGGATGGAAACACCACGGTCTCGCTCACCGACGCAAACACACATGTCCATCATCCACATAATCTCCCCCTCTTCACTCACAGCTCGCGCTCTCTTTGTAATGTGTCTGTTCATGTTTCTGCAGTTTGCATGATCCCGAAAAACTCTTGGGAAGAGTACATTCAGACAACCCAAATACACCAGGCCGATGCACACCAATATGCTCACGCTCACCGCTGGAAAAAACATTAAATAAATGTTAAAACCAACCCCAAATGATCCTGATATCTCCCTTTTCACGAGGCAAACATCCAGTATATCCACGAGGTTCAGATATCCTGATAGCAGTAACGCAGTTAACTGTAAAGACAACACCAATGAAGCTCATATTGAAGGGACCACCTGCAACACTAATCAGACCCAGGATATAAAAGACAATCTCACTCCTATCTCTCACTCAAAACAGGAAGAATTTTATTATAATATAAATATTTTTTACCTTTAACTAAGCACGTGAGTTAAGAACAGATTCTTACTTACAATGATGGCCTACACCGGCCAGACCCGGACGATGCTGGGCCAACTGGCGCCGCCCTACGGTGTCTGTAGTGACACCCCTAGCACTGAGATGAGTGCCTTTGATTGCTGCGCCACTCAGGAGCACGAATGACAGAGTGGGTGGATGTCTTTAAAAGTGGTCCACTGTTTTCAACAGACCAGCAGCATATTGTAACATGTGCGAATACCGTTCCTCTATTACTTTGGCTTCTTAGTGCTTTAGCACTAGGGGACAAATTGAAGCGTATTTAGCCCATGTGGCTAGCATGTACAACCTAGGGTGGTCTCATTAGTCAACCCTGTTGTACCCATACCTCCCTCATCATACCAGCTGTGTCCCACAGTTATTATGAGATCCGTTCTGTGGGTTTCTGCTAAATGCCACAAGCTCCCTTGTGTGGCCCTACTCCCTAGAGCAGGGCTCTCAAACTCTGTTCCCAGAGAGATACTGTTCTGTAGGTTTTAGCTGTAACCCTAATCTAGCACACCTGATTCTAATAATGAGCTGTTTGGTAAGAACAATCAGGTTAGTTACTGGAGTTGGCGTTAAACTGGAGTTGGGGTTAAAACCTACAGGAGGCTAGCTCTCCAGGAACAGGGTTGGAGTTAAAACCTACAGGAGGCTAGCTCTCCAGGAACAGGGTTGGAGTTAAAACCTACAAGAGGCTAGCTCTCCAGGAACAGGGTTGGAGTTAAAACCTACAGGAGGCTAGCTCTCCAGGAACAGGGTTGGAGTTAAAACCTACAAGAGGCTAGCTCTCCAGGAACAGGGTTGGAGTTAAAACCTACAGGAGGCTAGCTCTCCAGGAACAGAGACAGAACGCCATGCCGGGTTCTTACCCAGTCCAAGACAAAACCACACACACAGAACACACACACTCAACGGGCACTAACCGCACCACCGGCGTATGGAGAATGACCTTTAAAAACCTCCTCTTCTTAGGAAAACTTTATTTATTTATTTATTTTTATCTCGGTGGGGGGCGGGGGGTCTTGCCTATGTGTAAACACAAACTAGCCTCGGGTCAGCACTTCAAAGCCTGTGCCTTTAAAATCATTTTATAGAGGAAATGAAAAGGTGATCTCGTAATTGCTCCCTAGGGGACTCCACTTCTGTACATATATGTGCCCCCATTGCAC
The DNA here is from genome assembly GCF_036934945.1 of Oncorhynchus masou masou. NCBI lineage: Eukaryota > Metazoa > Chordata > Actinopteri > Salmoniformes > Salmonidae > Oncorhynchus > Oncorhynchus masou. The sequence goes on along the minus strand of NC_088229.1, from coordinate 58,710,833 downwards.
TCGTTATTTTAAAAAGGCATCTTCATACATCAGCCATGGAAAATTCCATGTAAAATGACACGGGTTCAAAGCCTAAGGAATACAGGCGTAATGAAATATAGGCTAACTACTTAAGGATGCACCTAATACAGAAGCACCTGTATGGCCAAAAGCCAGTCTGCATGAAGTTCAAAAGTTCAATATAAAGTATAGCTAAATATAAGCCCTCCGATAGTAACAAGGCCTGCGCAAGACTGGAGGCACAGTGACTGTTTACGGCAGTCTTACTCACCGCAGGTCACATGGCTCTCCACCTTGGCCCTGAGAGAGAGGGAGCGAGACGGAGAGAGAACGACTGAGCGAAAGAGTGGTAGAGGGGCAGAGCAGGAAAAACGCAATGTTATGTATACCTACCGCTCTGATACAGTATGAAGCACTAGACGTGTGTGTAAGCTCATCCAAAGGAAAAACAGTATTAACCTTATGTATGTATTTAATGTACCCAGAGGACAAGCTTAGAGGAAAAAGTACAAATACACTCAACACTGCACTAATTAAATAGGGTCCGCTATTCGCTTCAACTGACGACGGACGGACGGACACGAAAAGAGGTTGAAGAGAGATGCACTCAGAGCACCTTCTTATTCATTTGGGGAGAGATGAAGGGTTGAGGACAGCGGGAGGGGTGAAGGGTCGAGGACAGAGGGAGGGTGAAGGGTCGAGGACAGAGGGAGGGGTGAAGGGTCGAGGACAGAGGGAGGGGTGAAGGGTCGAGGACAGAGGGAGGGTGAAGGGTCGAGGACAGAGGGAGGGGTGAAGGGTCGAGGACAGAGGGAGGGGTGAAGGGTCGAGGACAGGGAGGGGGAAGGATTGATGACAGAGGAAGGGTTGAGGACAGAGGGAGGGGTGAAGGGTTGAGGACAGAGGGAGGGGGTGAAGGGTTGAGACAGAGGGAGTGGGTGAAGGGTTGAGGACAGAGGGAGGGTGAAGGGTCGAGGACAGAGGGAGGGTGAAGGGTCGAGGACAGAGGGAGGGTGAAGGGTCGAGGACAGAGGGAGAGGACAGAGGGAGGGTTGAGGACAGAGGGAGGGTGAAGGGTCGAGGACAGAGGGAGGGGTGAAGGGTTGAGGACAGAGGGAGGGTGAAGGAGTGAGGACAGAGGGAGAGATGAGGGGTTGAGGACAGAGGGAGGGTGAAGGGTTGAGGACAGAGGGAGGGTGAAGGGTTGAGGACAGAGGGAGGGATGAAGGGTTGAGGACAGAGGGAGAGATGAAGGGGGAAATATTTTTTATTTATTTTTTATTTTTTTTTTTTTTGCTGTCATCAGCGTTCAGTCTTCGCTGATCCCATTGGCCCTGGCTGGCAGTCATTACTATCATGTCAAACAAATGAAACCCAAATAGAGCACCTCTTTACGTAACGCACCACATTTTCTCGCATTAGCAAATACTCATTCACCCTTTCCCTTCCTATTACACCCTACATTATTACCAGGTCCACAAACCTATTCACCCCTACTAAAACTGCCTTCAGACGTATGCAACTACGCATACAAACAAACACACGTACAGTACATACGCGCACAAGGGCAACAGCCCTTCAGTGATCCACCGAGCCCCACTGCCACACACACCTACACAGGCACACACACTAACTGTCCTAATGAGAGCACACATGAAGGGAAAAAAAAAATTGACAAAATCTGGGACACAGGACAAGAGTCTGCGAGGGGACTGGTTACTGTAATTAAACACAATGGCCCAGTTCTGGAGCGCAGAGCAGAGCTGGGGCATTGAACAGAACAATGGCGGCCCTGTGGGATGGAGGGGCCGACTCAGAAGACAGAGCCCACAGGGCTGCTGCTACGGCTGCTGGGCCTCACCAGCTCTACCACAGCAGATATAGAGCACCTCTGGGCAGTGCTACAGCCACAGGCCTGCCTGTTGTTCCCTAGCACTGATAAGGCTAGCTCGCCTCTGTAGACACCATGACAGAGAGGCTAGCTTAGCGATGCTGTATAAAAGGCCAGCTAGGCTGTCCCTAGTCCTGTAAATACAGAGAGGCTAGCTTAGCGATGCTGTATAAAAGGCCAGCTAGGCTGTCCCTAGTCCTGTAAATACAGAGAGGCTAGTTTAGCGATACTGTATAAAGGCCAGCTAGGCTGTCCCTAGTCCTGTAAATACAGAGAGGCTAGCTTAGCGATGCTGTATAAAAGGCCAGCTAGGCTGTCCCTAGTCCTGTAAATACAGAGAGGCTAGCTTAGCGATACTGTATAAAGGCCAGCTAGGCTGTCCCTAGTCCTGTAAATACAGAGAGGCTAGCTTAGCGATACTGTATAAAGACCAGCTAGGCTGTCCCTAGTCCTGTAAATACAGAGAGGCTAGCTTAGCGATACTGTATAAAAGACCAGCTAGGCTGTCCCTAGTCCTGTAAATACAGAGAGACTAGCTTAGCGATGCTGTATAAAAGACCAGCTAGGCTGTCCCTAGTCCTGTAAATACAGAGAGACTAGCTTAGCGATGCTGTATAAAAGGCCAGCTAGGCTGTCCCTAGTCCTGTAAATACAGAGAGGCTAGCTTAGCGATACTGTATAAAAGACCAGCTAGGCTGTCCCTAGTCCTGTAAATACAGAGAGGCTTGCTTAGCGATGCTGTATAAAAGGCCAGCTAGGCTGTCCCTAGTCCTGTAAATACAGAGAGGCTTGCTTAGCGATACTGTATAAAAGGCCAGCTAGGCTGTCCCTAGTCCTGTAAATACAGAGAGGCTAGCTTAGCGATACTGTATAAAAGACCAGCTAGGCTGTCCCTAGTCCTGTAAATACAGAGAGACTAGCTTAGCGATGCTGTATAAAAGGCCAGCTAGGCTGTCCCTAGTCCTGTAAATACAGAGAGGCTAGCTTAGCGATACTGTATAAAAGGCCAGCTAGGCTGTCCCTAGTCCTGTAAATACAGAGAGGCTAGCTTAGCGATACTGTATAAAAGACCAGCTAGGCTGTCCCTAGTCCTGTAAATACAGAGAGACTAGCTTAGCGATGCTGTATAAAAGGCCAGCTAGGCTGTCCCTAGTCCTGTAAATACAGAGAGGCTAGCTTAGCGATACTGTATAAAAGGCCAGCTAGGCTGTCCCTAGTCCTGTAAATACAGAGAGGCTAGCTTAGCGATACTGTATAAAAGGCCAGCTAGGCTGTCCCTAGTCCTGTAAATACAGAGTATAAAAGCCAGCTAGGCTGTTAGCGATACTGTATAAAAGACCAGCTAGGCTGTCCCTAGTCCTGTAAATACAGAGAGACTAGCTTAGCGATGCTGTATAAAAGGCCAGCTAGGCTGTCCCTAGTCCTGTAAATACAGAGAGGCTAGCTTAGCGATACTGTATAAAAGACCAGCTAGGCTGTCCCTAGTCCTGTAAATACAGAGAGGCTAGCTTAGCGATACTGTATAAAAGGCCAGCTAGGCTGTCCCTAGTCCTGTAAATACAGAGAGGCTAGCTTAGCGATACTGTATAAAGACCAGCTAGGCTGTCCCTAGTCCTGTAAATACAGAGAGGCTAGCTTAGCGATACTGTATAAAGACCAGCTAGGCTGTCCCTAGTCCTGTAAATACAGAGAGGCTAGCTTAGCGATACTGTATAAAAGGCCAGCTAGGCTGTCCCTAGTCCTGTAAATACAGAGAGGCTAGCTTAGCGATACTGTATAAAAGACCAGCTAGGCTGTCCCTAGTCCTGTAAATACAGAGAGGCTAGCTTAGCGATACTGTATAAAGACCAGCTAGGCTGTCCCTAGTCCTGTAAATACAGAGAGGCTAGCTTAGCGATACTGTATAAAAGGCCAGCTAGGCTGTCCCTAGTCCTGTAAATACAGAGAGGCTAGCTTAGCGATACTGTATAAAAGGCCAGCTAGGCTGTCCCTAGTCCTGTAAATACAGAGAGGCTAGCTTAGCGATACTGTATAAAGACCAGCTAGGCTGTCCCTAGTCCTGTAAATACAGAGAGGCTAGCTTAGCGATACTGTATAAAGACCAGCTAGGCTGTCCCTAGTCCTGTAAATACAGAGAGGCTAGCTTAGCGATACTGTATAAAGACCAGCTAGGCTGTCCCTAGTCCTGTAAATACAGAGAGGCTAGCTTAGCGATACTGTATAAAAGGCCAGCTAGGCTGTCCCTAGTCCTGTAAATACAGAGAGGCTAGCTTAGCGATACTGTATAAAAGGCCAGCTAGGCTGTCCCTAGTCCTGTAAATACAGAGAGGCTAGCTTAGCGATACTGTATAAAGACCAGCTAGGCTGTCCCTAGTCCTGTAAATACAGAGAGGCTAGCTTAGCGATACTGTATAAAGACCAGCTAGGCTGTCCCTAGTCCTGTAAATACAGAGAGGCTAGCTTAGCGATACTGTATAAAAGGCCAGCTAGGCTGTCCCTAGTCCTGTAAATACAGAGAGGCTAGCTTAGCGATACTGTATAAAAGGCCAGCTAGGCTGTCCCTAGTCCTGTAAATACAGAGAGGCTAGCTTAGCGATACTGTATAAAGACCAGCTAGGCTGTCCCTAGTCCTGTAAATACAGAGAGGCTAGCTTAGCGATACTGTATAAAGACCAGCTAGGCTGTCCCTAGTCCTGTAAATACAGTACTTCATTGGAGTGGCAGGGGGTTGATGAACCATCTAAATATGATAGAGCTGTACTCAAGGGGTTAAAGACCATGTTAATGTACCATCTCTAGAGACATCGTTTAGATAGAACTGGATATAACTATCCAGTTCTATCTGAATCATCTCGACCTCAGTGAACCTCCTAGTCTCTGTGATCAGTATGACCGTGATTAGTGCGGTGCGACAAGCCCAAATTTCAGTTTATTTTCGTTTCTTTAAATAACAGCTGCCTGTTCTCATTGGTTCTTGCACGGGCAAGCCTGTAGGGCCGGCAGACAGACACGGAGAGGGAGAGAGGAACAGAAATTCACACAGGACGCGGCACAAACGAGAGGGATAGAAAGCAGTTGCTTAGGTATCTCTATCCGACAATGCATATAATTGATAGTTGTTATTCAGCAGTATTAAAAGTATGCCTTATGGATTTTGAAGAACTACAGAAGTAGTGATTGTCAGACTGTAGGCAGCAAGCCAGCTCGACCAGCATTTCCCAACCTGGTCACGGGGACCCCCCTGGGTGAATGTTTTGGTTCTGGCCTTAGCACTACAAAGCTGATTCAAATAATCAAAGCTTGATGATGAGTTGGTTGGAATGAAATTAAAGTTTTTAAAAAAAAACACACACACACACACACACACACACACACACACACACACACACCTGAAATACTTCATTAATGTGAAAAGGTTGGTTTATCAATAAGCGATAATGGGCTCTCTACCATCTTTGGGGTTTTATTAATGAAATAATAAAGTCATCAAACTAAAAAAACATCTGTAATATAGCCAACCAAAATATTTAGTTTAAGTAAAGTAATGTTATTAAATGAGCCTAATAAATGCTAATGAATCAAATCAAATGTATTTATATAGCCCTTCGTACATCAGCTGATATCTCAAAGTGCTGTACAGAAACCCAGCCTAAAACCCCAAACAGCAAGCAATGCAGGTGTAGAAGCATGGGCAATTAACCCAATTGTTTAATTGTGTTATTCTGTGTTACAGCAGTCAACCCACATAATGCCGTTATTGTAAAAAAAAAAAAAAAATGTAATAAAATTGAAAAGCTATTATTTAAAAAAAAAAAACGAACCTACCTCAAAAAGCATTAATCGCATCATCTCTCTCTCTGGTTTCTCAGAATGCCCTTTGATGTTCACATTCCCAGACAAACGTACAAAAACAGTGTGTGTTGCATTTGTCGGCAGCCAAAACATGTTAATGGGTTAACTTAATGTGCTTTACACGGCAGCAGCACCCAAAGCACCGGCCATTTCATTAGCGCGAGTGTTGAGCGTTCACAATGCCGCTCCTTCGATTCAGTACACGTCAACCGTTGTGCTCACATTAGACATTTTTTTAGTACTCAGTTACACTGTAGATTAGGCCGAACAACAGGACAAAGAAATGATAAATTATCAAGAGGCAGATCACATCTAATAATCACACAAAAAAATAGGCTATATCAAAAGTTCTGACAATGCATTAAAACTAGCCTGATAACCTGTCAGTTTAAATCCTCTGTTATTGGCTAGAGGAGAAGCAGACTGGCACCCAGACTGTATAAAGACAACCATACAGAAAACCCTACTGGCCATCTTGTAAAGTTAAGCCTGAGTGGCTCAAAGCAGGCCTCATTCGTTGGCCTATTCCTGGGCTGTGTACGGTTCAGGTCTGGGTTATAGGCAGGGAGATTTGATTAACGTCATCCCCATGGGTGATTGGGCCCAGCTGTGAAGCATATTAATGAGATTTCAGCATTATTAGGGGGGAATCGTAACTACATTAGCCAACAGGCTGGCGGGGCTAGCAGTCATCGGGTGGGGTGAGGGGGAATTCACGGGGTCTTCCAGTGTACTGTCCTTTACGACCAGTCACAGGCTTCTGTGTTTCCTATTAGATTAGACCCCCGACACACACACCCACCCACCCCATTTGTCTCTCTGTTCAGTCTCCAGACACTACTCTAGTCCAGACCACCAGACTACGCCACAGGCTGGCAGACACAGACAGACATATTAGGGATGCTTTGAAGTCCGACCAAAATAATGAACTGACAACGTGGTTGAGGGATGGAAAGTGTCTCGTCTATAAGCCAAGGGACATAAAGTTTTTCGTTAAAGTATCATAGGTCTCAAGAGACCAGACATGCTTCACGTTTAGAGACCGTTGATGTGCAGTCAAGTACTGTATGAGAATCACAGAGGGGCCTAAGATGGATGACAAAAGATTTGTCAGATATGTGGGCAAGCAGGCAAGACACAAACAAACACAGAAGTATGCATTGTCAGCGCTCTACTAACTGCTGGGGGGGGGAAAATGCATCCATTTCCTGCCTCACAGGGAAATCCTGCCATTCAACAGCACAACTTGACGCCAGTTCCCAAAACAACTAATAGATCAATATCATCTCAACACACACGCACATGGACGGACGAAGGCATGGACGGACGGACGAAGGCATGGACGGACGGACGACGAGGCATGGACGGACGGACGAAGGCATGGACGGACGGACGAAGGCATGGACGGACGGACGAAGGCATGGACGGACGGACGAAGGCATGGACGGACGGACGAAGGCATGGACGGACGGACGAAGGCATGGACGGACGGACGAAGGCATGGACGGACGGACGAAGGCATGGACGGACGGCGAAAGGCATGGACGGACGGACGAAGGCATGGACGGACGGACGAAGGCATGGACGGACGGGAGGCATGGACGGATGGACGAAGGCATGGACGGACGGACGGACATGGACGGACGGACGAAGGCATGGACGGACAGACGAAGGCATGGACGGACGGACGAAGGCATGGACGGACAGACGAAGGCATGGACGGACGGACGAAGGAATGGACGGACGGACGAAGGAATGGACGGACAGACGAGCCGTGTAAGATACTCGTGGAAGAGGTAGGGTTTCAGGTGTTTTGGGGAATATGGGCAGGAACTCTGCTGTCCGAGCTTCAGGGGGAAGCGGTTTCCTCCATTGGGGTGCCAGGACAGAGAAGAGCTTGGACTGAGCTGAGCGGGAACTAGGGGTGGGAGGGACAAGAGACCAGAGGTGGCAGTACGGAATACTCGGGTTGTTGTGAAGGGTTTGAGTAGAGCCTGAAGGTAGGGAGGGGCAGTTCCTTACGCTGGTCCTTGGCAAGTACCATGGTCTTGTAGTGGATGCGAGCTTCGACTGGAAGCCAGTGGAGTGTGCGGAGGAGCGGGGTGACATGGGAGAATTTTGGAAGGTTGAACACCAGGCGGGCTGCAGCATTCTGGATAAGTTGCAGGGGTTTGATGGCACAGAATGGGAAGCGCAGCCAACAGCGAGTTGCAGTAGTCCAGATGGGAGATGACAAGTGCCTGGATTAGGACCTGTGCCACTTCCTGTGTAAGGTAAGTTTGTACTCTAAGGATGTTGTAGAGCATGACCCTGCAGGAGCGAGTCACTGCTTTGATGTTTGCAAAGAACGACAGGGTGTTGTCCAGGGTCACGCCAAGGTTCTTTGCACTCTGGGAAGGGGACACCGTGGAGTTGTCAACCGTGATGGAGAGGTCCTGGAGAGGGCAAGCCTTACCCGGGAGGAAAAGCAGCTTTGTCTTGTCGAGGTTGAACATGAGGTGGTGGGCCGACATCCAAGCTGAGATATCTGCCGGGCACACAGAGATGCGTGACGCCACCTGAGTGTCAGAAGGGGGGAAGAAAATAAGTAGTTGAGTGTCATCCGCATAGCAATCATAGGAGAGACCATGTGAGGATATGACGGAGCCGAGTGACTTGGTGTATAGAGAGAAGAGGAGAGGGCCTAGAACCAAGCCTTGGGGGATACTTGTAGTGAGAGTAAGTGGTGCGGACAAAGATCCTTTCCACGTCACCTGGTAGGAGCAGCCTGCCGTGTGTAAGGAAATTTGCAACACAAACAAACATGGAAGAGAGTGAACGTGACACAGAGCATGGAGACACAGAGCTCGTACCTAAAAGAGGGGCAACTTCGGTCGCATGGATGTGGTTTGGGTATGAAAAGTCTGACATGGAGCAGAAAACCGTACACTGCAAAATATGACGCAGGCCGGTCCCGACAACAGGCTCAAACACCACTAACCTCTTTCACCACCTATGCAAAAATCATGTGAAACAGTACGGAGAGAGTCTACGGATGAGACCCCAAAAAGTACAGTGCTCAAAACAAACCACTGACACGGACGTTGCAAGAGGCTTCTGCCCGCGGCACATCATATGGCACAGAATCACGAAGATGGAAGGAGACAACAGCTGTCGTTACAACTTACATCTGCAAAGACAATGCCCCAATTTACACGGTCGGGTAACGGGGGTTTCGTGAGTTGGGGCTAACACTCGACCCAAGGTACCAAATTGATATGTGACACGTATTAATGCCAAAATAACATGCAAAACCAGGCAAGCCCCCCCTCCAAAAAATATATATATTTATTTTGTTTGCAACTACAGTTGAAGTATTTTCTATTTACCTTTTTAGATTTTATACATTCATATTTTGTTACATGCTTAATTGAAAATTTGCACAGGTTATAAATAAAATAAGTACCTTTTTATTTGTTGAGTATAATTCAAAATGTAATAAGAAATAGGCCTTTACATGTGGTCATTTTATATAAAATATTCATTCATTGAATTTACAGAAAATGTGCTATATCGTGATAGGTATCGTTATATGAAATGACCTATATCGGGATATGAGATTTTGGCCATATCAGAGAGTGTTGGGTTCTTGAGGAGGGGAGCGACTCGGGCCATTTTGAAATCAGAGGGGACATAGCCAGTGGTAAGGGATGAGTTGAGGGAAGTGAAGAATGGGAGAAGATCTCCAAAGATGGTCTGGAGAAGGGGGTGGGGTCGAGCGGGGAGGTTGAGAAAGAGGTCAAGGCGTAGGGTAGTTCTGTGCCAGTGGACTCAATAGGTTGAGAGAATGACAAGCGGATGTGGTCAACTTTCTTTTCAAAGTGGTTGACAACGTCGTCTGCAGAGATAGGAGAGGGAGGATTAAGGAGAGGATAAGGTTTAAAAGAGTTTCCGAAGGTTCCTAAATTTAGAGGGATAGAAAGTGGCTTTAGCAGCAGATACTGAGGAAGAGAAGGTAGAGATGGGGGGGAAGTTGAGTTTAGTTTTCCTCCATTTTTGTTCAGCTGCCCACAGCCCTGTTCCTTAAGCCCGCAATGAGTCACTCAGCCACGGAGGCGGAGGGCCGGGCCAGGTGGGAGGAAAGGGGACAGTGCAAGCCCCTTTCCGGCAGGGTAGCCTAGTGGTTAGAGCGTTGGACTAGTAACCGGGAGGTTGCAAGTTCAAACCCCCGAGCTGAAAAGGTACAAATCTGTCATTCTGCCCCTGAACAGGCAGTTAACCCACTGTCCCTAGGCCGTCATTGCAAATAAGAATTTGTTCTTAACTGACTTGCCTAGTTAAATAAAAGGTAAAATAAAAAAAATAGGACATGGATAGGGAGGATAGTAGGGTCGAAGAGGCAGAATCAGGAGACAGGAGGGAGAAGGATATAGAAGATGGGAGAAATGATAGGATAGAAGAGAGTAGTGGGAGAGAAGGAGAGCAAATGGAGCATGACCATCTGGGTAGGGGCTAGGGTCGGAGGAGGGGGAAACCGAAAAGGAAACACAATAGTGATCAGAGACCTGGAGGGGGGTTGCCGTGAGATTAGTAGACCAACAGCCTCTAGTAAAGATGAGGTCAAGTGTGCTCCCTGCCTTGTGTGTGGGAGGGGACTGGGAAAGGGATGAGGTCAAAAGAGGCAAGAAAGAGTTAGGAAAAAAAATAATCGAAGGCAGACATCGGGAGGTTGAAGTTGCCCAGCACAAAGTGCGGTGAGACATTTTCAGGAAATTAGTTTATCAAGGTGTTAAGCTCATTGAAGAACTCTAAAAAGGCACCTGGTGGGCGACAGACGACAACAATGTTAAGATTGAGTGGACAAGTGACGGTGACAGCATGGAATTCAAAAGAGGAGATGGACAGGTGAGTGTGGGAGAAAAGAGAAAATCTCCACTTAGGAGAAATTAGCAGCCCTGTGCCACCACCACGACAACCAGATGCTCTCGGACTGAGACCCAGCTATTTCACCTCTCCTTTTCTCTCCTCTCCCCCTTCTCTCTGACCCGGTCTACCTGTGCCCCTGCTGTGGCTGGCATTCTCTCACCTCCCGTCATCCATTCCCAGTCTGTGCCAGAAAGCCTTCTGTCCTTCTCTTTTCAGCCAATCTCTCTCCTCCCTCTCAGCCAGAAAATATCTCAGATATACATTCTCTCCTTTCGCTCTACCAGCAAATATGTATACCGTCCTCTTCAGCTTTCTTTCCTCACTATGTACGACTGTGTTTTTGCGTGCTTGAGTGTGGGAGGATTACCAGTGAGTGCCCCCCAGCCTGGTAGCACCGGTAACGCCCCACAAAGCTTCTGCTTGTCTGCGGTGTCCATCTCAGCCACATGAGCTCTGTGAGGAGGAGGAGGAGGAGCGAGCCCCGTCAGTCAACATGAGGCTCACGCCGCTCTAACTGGGTTAATGGGAACCCGACATACCAGATTTACACAACCGCCAAGGCCCCCTGTCCCAGACCCACCAACCACAGCCCTACCAGCTCCCAGATGACCTGCCTTCTACTCCCAGACCCACCAACCACAGCCCTTTAAACTCCCAGACAGATTGGAAGGAGATTATTCGTTTTTAGATCAGATCAAACTGCAGCCCGTAATCCCGTTTTAATACGATTGGTTGGGAGAGTGAGAAATTAGGTCCTATCGCTTTTGGTCCGGGCACTATTAGATTGCAATGGGGGCTGGGGAGGCGATATACTGAGTGGACAGCTTTCAGGTTCTCAGTAATGCTGAAACTAAAAAAAACTATTATAGCCTACATTAATTTACTTCACCCTACATGCGGTGATGAATAATGATTTGCATTGGTACGCAATAACCCGCCAATCTTTACACAAGTGCCACATTGTAAGTCACACACACAGTCAAACCCACATGCATCACTAGGTGGACGATGGCCCCTTGATGGACAAGGGCCCCAGGAGAAGTAGAAGTGTACGGGGCGAGTAAGAGAGGCCCCATTCTTGCCTGGACACAGGATTGCTCCTCTCGGGCAGGAAATGGCAGTGTTTGTGTAGGGCCCGAACTGGGGCAAACGCGGCAGGCTGCGTATTAGGAGGATAATTTATGTTGCCTTTACACGTGAGTGAAGTGGGAGGGGGTGTGTGGAGGGAGCTGTTTCTTATCTGCCAGGTCTGGTTTGAGTCAGCCAAGGGTCTCGGAGACTCTAACCCTGCTTATGTTCCCCTTCATGTTCCCAGCCCCCTTCTCATGGGCCCAAGATGACTTCCCGTCGTTGAGCGGGTTGTAATAATGCACAGGGTTTCACTATCAGCCTATCACCTGGTGGTGAAAAGACAAACGGAGGAGACTGACCATGTATGGCCAGACCGGGCAAGGAGGAGAGGGTAGGAAATAAGATGGTAAAGACGAGGTCACTGGAAAGAGGAAGAGAGAGATGCAGTATTTTAGGCATACTAAAATTTACATTCATCGGATCTGATGGTACGATAGCCTCGTCTACCGCAGCTGAGATACCCTTTAGTTTTAAGAACAACTTTTGAATTGTTCTAGAACCACATTTGGATCATCAAAACTGTCTATACAAAACAGTCTATCCTTCCAAGATGGAGCCCCTTGTCATAAGGCAAAAGTGATAACTACGTGGCTCGGGGAACAAAACATCGATATTTTGGGTCCATGGCCAGGAAACTCCCCAGACCTTAATCCCATTGAGAACTTGTGGTCAATCCTCAAGAGGCGGGTGGACAAACAAAAACCCACAAATACTGACAAACTCCAAGCATTGATTATGCAAGAATGGTCTGCCATCAGTCAGGATGTGGCTCAGAAGTTAATTGACAGCATGCCAGGGCGGTCTTGAAAAAGAAGGTTCAACACTGCAAATATTGACTCTTTGCATCAACTTCATGTAATCGTCAATAAAAGCCTTTGACACTTATGAAACATTTGTAATTATACTTCAGTATTCCATAGTAACATCTGACAAAAATATCCAAAGACACTGAAGCAGCAAACTTTGTGAAAATGAATATTTGTGTCATTCTCAAAACTCTTGGCCACGACTGTACACACGCACCCATACACACTCAGTGATTGAAGTTGATAATGACATTGTGCCCAGGTAGAGTAGGGTAGGGGTTAATCTGCCTCGTCTTGAATCTTTGAAATTATTACATGTTGAGTTTATAATTTTTGTTCAGTGTAGTAACTAAATCCAATAGCTGTTTATAGCTGCTGATTGACGCCCGGAGTCATGTGTGCTGGCACCTGCCCGGGGAACCTAGAGACATTTGGCATGAGCTGATGGTGGGGGACAACATGGTGACAACAGCACCCCAGAGGGAGAGGCTGAGAGAGGGGGGCAAAGGGCAGCCAGAAAATAAGATGCCAGGGCATGGAGGGGTGTGAGAGGAGTGCTGTCCAGTGTTGGTGCAACTTAGACTCAGTCAGAATGAGTCTCTAGAGGGGCTATTAACATCCACTTCGCAGTGACACCTTTCCCTATATAGTACACTACTTTTTGGTCCTGTGTGACTCAGTTGGTAGAGCATGGCGCTTGCAAAGCCAGTGTTGTGGGTTAGATCCCCATGGGGGACCAGTACGAAAATGTATGCACCCACTACTGTAAGTTGCTCTGGATAAAAGCGTCTGCTTAATTACTTAAATGTAAATCAGAGCCATATGGGCCCTGGTCAAAAGTAGGGCAAGAAAAAGGGAATAGGGTGTCATTTGGGACGTAAAGGCTCAGACCATGGAGTGGAGTGACCCACATCCAGCGGAGTGACCCACATCCAGCGGAGTGACCCACATCCAGCAGAGTGACCCACATCCAGCAGAGTGACCCACATCCAGAGGAGTGACCCACATCCAGCGGAGTGACCCACATCCAGAGGAGTGACCCACATCCAGCGGAGTGACCCACATCCAGCAGAGTGACCCACATCCAGCGGAGTGACCCACATCCAGCAGAGTGACCCACATCCAGCGGAGTGACCCACATCCAGCAGAGTGACCCACATCCAGCAGAGTGACCCACATCCAGCAGAGTGACCCACATCCAGCAGAGTGACCCACATCCAGCAGAGTGACCCACATCCAGCAGAGTGACCCACATCCAGCGGAGTGACCCACATCCAGCGGAGTGACATCCCGGAGTGACCCCATCCAGGAGTGACCCACATCCAGCAGAGTGACCCACATCCAGCAGAGTGACCCGCATCCAGCAGAGTGACCCGCATCCAGCGGAGTGACCCACATCCAGCGGAGTGACCCACAGCCAGCAGAGTGACCCGCATCCAGCAGAGTGACCCGCATCCAGCAGAGTGACCCGCATCCAGCGGAGTGACCCACATCCAGCGGAGTGACCCACATCCAGCGGAGTGACCCACATCCAGCGGAGTGACCCACATCCAGCCTACTGAAAGTAGAGGGGGGGATCATGATCTGGACCGTGTTGTTATCTTTCTATTGTTTTTCTCTCTGCATTGTTGGAAAGGGCCCGTAAGTACTTCAGTTCGTCTACACTGGGGTTGAGCGGTATCCAGATTTTCATTCCTCGTACCGTCCTTACGCCGGGATTTACGGTATTACCGGCTTAGTCCACAAGGGGCAAAACCAAAATCTAAAATTCCAATTGGTGTCTATTAAGAGAATGCTAACATAATATCGAATTTCCATGGAGGCTGCTAGCTAAATATACTAATGAGCACAAATGAAAATAAACTAAAGCGAATACAGTTAATCCAGCTCATAAAGTTATACATATAGGCCCGAATGGTGAGTTTGGACATTTACAAGTGAATGTGAACGAGACATTGTGCAAATAAACAACGTTTTGACGCATGCTTGTCTGAACAAAGAACAGTACTGTGTACACAGTGTGTCTGTGTGGAGTCTGGGAGTCACTAGGGCAACGAGCCTGCCTGCTCTGCTTGAGAAGATAGGGATGAGCAGACGGCTCAGAACGAAAGAAGAAAAAATGCAGGGAAATCAAGCTGCAATGGCAGCTGTACAGATAACTCATCCAAAGGGCTTTGACTTCTCAAACACGGCAGAAAGCTAACACAATATGATTCCCCATGACGTTATTAATTCAGCTACTTACTTAGATAACTAGCAAGTTAAACGAAGGGTCGCTCTAACGCAGAATTCTGTTTTTCACGCAGGAATTTAAAAAAAATGGATAAGAAATATTTTTGTTTTGTAAACGCAGATCAAAATGCTTCTTACTGTAATTTCTGCTCAGCGTCAAACACATTTTGTGCTTCAGTTGCACTTCTCTACTTGGATGAGAATTCAAGAATGAGAATTCACGAAGGGCATTCAATCAATAGACAGCGCTCTGACTGATGTGTAGCAAATTTTCTCTGGTACTTTTCTCGGTGTAGCCTACCCTACTTTTCTCTGGTACTTTTCTCGGTGTAGCCTACCCTACTTTTCTCTGGTACTTTTCTCAGTGTAGCCTACCCTACTTTTCTCTGGTACTTTTCTCAGTGTAGCCTACCCTACTTTTCTCTGGTACTTTTCTCAGTGTAGCCTACCCTACTTTTCTCTGGTACTTTTCTCGGTGTAGCCTACCCTACTTTTCTCTGGTACTTTTCTCGGTGTAGCCTACCCTACTTTTCTCTGGTACTTTTCTCAGTGTAGCCTACCCTACTTTTCTCTGGTACTTTTCTCAGTGTAGCCTACCCTACTTTTCTCTGGTACTTTTCTCAGTGTAGCCTACCCTACTTTTCTCAGGTACTTTTATCTAGTAATGCAATATTTTTCTCTGTTAATGCAAGATTAACTTCAGCTACATTTCCTAATGTTTTGTTTAGTCACATTCTTTCTATGATAAACATTAGAAATATGCTTACCATGCATCATTTATTTCAACAAGACCTTGCTTTGTCATTGTAAGCTCATTTACTTGTGTGGCTGCCAGCCAGAGTGTTGCACTTCTGTTGTTGTCTGATGACAATGAAGCTATTTTCTGCCACATTGTTTGCACAAATGTATTTTCTGTGAAGGAAAACTATAGCCGCATGTCTCTGATCACTGTATTGGAGGGGGAAAAACAACAACAAAAAACACTTGACTTTCAATATAAAATGTGACCCCTGTCAATACACAGCTGGACTCACCTGCTCCCTTTACGAACAAGCTCCTGACTGGCTCAACTCAATGTAAAATAATGTGACCGGTGAAATTAATAACGCAATCTGCCTTATCTCCTAATGTATTGCACAAGTTGACGGCAGGTATTTACTTGACGGCACTGAAGAACCATCCTGTTGCTACTTCCAAATACCCCGGTATATGCTATATATATGCTACATACAGTATACAGCCAAAAGCCTAATCTACACCTGTTGTTTATGAAGCACGTGACAAATAACATTTGACTTGATACTTTTGGGGGGGGAAAAGGTGGCTAAACTGTGTTTACTTGCGCTTACCTTCAGCTACACCACTGCTGTATGCATGTGTATGTTTGCACTACTACAGCCTCTTGACAACTCTCCGGCCTTTACCGCCTCGTACCTCGCGACACACTTCTGCTGTGGATAGCCTAGCCCGAGCCAGTGTCGTTGCCCACTTCCATGATCATCCTGAACCATTGTGAATTAGACTGAGGTCTTATCAAACCAGCTTTTAAACGAGAACTGTGTCAAGTGTGAAAGGGCTGCATCAAACATTGAGATGATCCCTCCTTATAAAGGATGTGTTAACTGGATGAATTATGTAAGTGTCTCTCTCTCTCACACGCTCTCTCTCTGATGTGCAGCTGCAGACACACAAGGCCTGTGCCAGCGGGCATGGCGGGGCATGCCAATGCAATGCTGCCAAGGTTAAGTCTGGAGATGCCCTCAGAGTGATGGCACTGGCGCCATATTCTTCATCTGTACAGTACACTAGCAAACAGCAAAACACACATCCACTCCAAAGTAAACAAAAAGGTACTAAATCCTCAAAGATAGCCCATCAACAATGATTAGGGCAGCACCCTAGTTTTTAAAGATTCCTCCTACTCATATGGATAAAACTCTATGGATTTACTATGCCATGTTTGTACGCAAACATCCTTCAGTTACATTTTAGTCATTTAGCAGACACTTATCCGGAGCAACTAACAGGAGCAATTAGGGTTAAGAAGTGCCTTGCTCAAGGGCACCGGCAGATTTTGCCACCTTTGAGATTCGAACCAGCGACCTTTCAAATTACAGGCCCAATGCACTTAACCACTAGACTTGGCTTAAGTTGTATATTAACTATGGCTAATAAACTGCATTAGCCCAACACCACACACAGTGACAGGGTGGGCACGTCTGTGAGAGCCGACAGAGGCTCAAACATCCCCATGTGCTTGCTCTCCACAGAGAGGTTATCTGCTTATTGATAGGGCCTAATCCATTGTGACTGGCAGTTATTCAGCCCTCTGTTCTCAAGCGCATATTAAAACACTAGAGGAAGTGGGTCATAAATATACACAAGGGGACCAAAGGGCTATTTGCATTAGAGAGTTGAAGTGGACTTTGAGAGCCAGGGGAGGGTTAAGAGGGGGGCTCGGTGAACAAGGGGCCGAGAGAAAGAGTGAGGAGTGAAGGAGTGGGTCGCTGAAATCAGGCTTTGTCACGTTAAACTAAAACTCCCCACCTCTCTCTCTTTGTCTTCCTCTCCCTCTGTGAGGAAGACAGTAAGTCAATCACAGGGGGGCAGGATTAGTACCATTTGATCTCCTCAACTGCTAGTTTCAGCCTGACACTGACACTGGAGATGAGAGAGTGAGGTCGAGAGTGCAGTGCGCGTGTGTGTTGGATCATGTTCGTGTGTGACTGACTGACATGTGCTTAGCATTGCGACCGGGTCATCTCGCTTCCATTGCCGACATTAGATCGCAGATAACCGCAATTGCTTAAACACTTGTCAACGTGATTTAAACCCTAATAACTCCAATTGTCATTTATGTATGTTTTTATCTCTATATCATGTCCCTCATAGCTAGATAATAGTTCACATTCCTGTACTGTACAGTGTACAACCCATGTACAGGACACTTTTGTTTTACAAGAATGGCGCCGGGGGAGATGGCTGCCGTTTTACAGGCTCCTAACCAATTGCGCTATTTTGTGTTTTTTTTTCATATTGTTTGTAACATATTTTGTATATAATGTTGATGCTACTGTCTCTTATGACCGAAAAGAGCTACTGGATATCAGAACAGAGATTACTCACCTCGAACTGGACTAAGTTTTTTTTCTTTAATGATTCTGACATGAAGGATATAACGCTGCTCCCATACAAGGCCCAAATCCCCGTCATTCGCATGAAGAGAAGAAGGAAATACAGGGGGCTGAGATCAAGGTGCCTTCTGAGATTTAGTCGGCGAGTGGGCAAACCGCCTCTACCATTCGTTCTATTAGCCAATGTGGAATCACTGGAGAATAACCTGGATGAACTCTGTTCGAGACTATCCTACCAACGGCACATTAAAAACTGTAAGATCCTATGTTCCACCGAGTCGTGGCTGAACGACGACACGGATAATATAGAGTCGGCTGGGATTTCCGTGCATCTGCAGGATAGAACAGCTACGTCTGGTAAGACGAGGGTTGGGGGAGTGTGTCTATTTGTCAACAGTTGGTGCACGATTTCTAACATTAAGGTAGACTCGAGGTATTCCTCATCTGAGGTAAAGTACTTCATAATAAGCTATAGACCACACTATCTATCAAGAGAGTTTATCTATATATTTCGTAGCAGGCTATTTACCAGCATAAACCGACGCTGGCACTAAGACCGCACTCAACAAGCTGTATAAGGCCATAAGCAAACAAGAAAATGCTCATCCAGAAGGGATGCCCCTAGTGGCAGGGGACTTTAATGCATGCAAACCTAAATCTGTTTTACCCCATTTCTACCAGCATGTCACATGTGTAACCAGAGGGAAAAAAACAACTCTAGACCACCTTTACTCCACACACAGAGACACGTACAAAGCTCTCCCTCACCCTCCATTTAAAAACATCTGGCCATAATTCTATCCTCCTGATTGCTGCTTACAAGCAAAACGTAAAGCTTGGAAGTACCAGTGTCTCGCTCAATACGGAAGTGGTCAGATGACGCGGATGCTACAGGACTTTTTTGCAAGCACAGACGGGAATATGTTCTGAGATTCATCCAATGGCATTGAGGAGTATACCACCTCAGTCATCAGCTTCATCAATAAGTGCATCGATGACGTCGTCCCCAGAGAAACCGTACGTACATATCCCAACCAGAAGCCATAGTTTACAGGCAAAATCCGCACCGAGTTAAAGGCTAGAGCTACCGCTTTCAAGGAGCGGGACATTAATCCAGAAGTTTATAAGAAATCCTGTTATGCCCTCAGACAAACTATCAAACAGGAAAAACATCAATACAGGACTAAGATTGAATCCTACTACACAGGCTCTGACGCTCGTCGGATGTGTCAGGGCTTGCAAACCATTACAGACTACACAGGGAAACCCAACTGCGAGTTGCCCAGTGATACAAGCCTACCAGACGGGCTAAATGCCTTTCATGCAAGCAACACTAAAGCATGCATGAGAGCACTAGCTGTTCCGGGACGAATGCGTGATCCCGCTCTCCGTAGCATATGTGAGCAAGACCTTTAAACAGATCAACATTCACAAGGATTCAATCTCTCCCTGACCGAGTCTGTACAACCTACATGTGTCAAGTAGACCACCATAGTCCCTGTGCCCAAGAAAGCAAAGGTAACCTGCCTAAATGACTACCACCCCGTAGCACTCACGTCAAGAAAGCAAAGGTAACCTGCCTAAATGACTACCACCCCGTAGCACTCACGTCGGTAGCCATGAAGTGCTTTGAAAGGCTGGTCATGGCTCACAACACCATCATCCCGGAAACCCTAGACCCACTCCAATTCGCATACCGCTCTAAACAGATCCACAGATGACGCAATCTCAATCACACTCCACACTGCCCTTTCCCACCTGGACAAAATGAACACCTATGTGAGAATACTATTCATTGACTACAGCTCAGCATTCAACACCATAGTGCCCACAAAGCTCATCACTAAGCTAAGGACCCTAAGCTAAACACCTCCCTCTGCAACTGGATCCTGGACTTCCTGACAGGCCGTACCCAGGTGGTAAGGGTAGACAACACATCTGCCACACTGATTCTCAACACGGGAGCCCCTCAGGGGTGCGTGCTTAGTCCCTCCTGTACTTCCTGTTCACCCATGACTGTGTGGCCAGGCACGACTCCAACACCATCATTAAGTTTCCTGACGACAACAATGAGACAGCATATAGGGAGGAGGTCAGAGACCTGGCAGTGTGGTGCTAGGACAACAACCTCTCTCAAAGTGAGCAAGACAAAGGAGATGATCATGGAATACAGGAAAAGGGGCTGTAGTGGAGTGGGTCGAGAGTTTCAAGTTCTTTGGTGTCCACATCACCAAACGACCATGGTCCATACACACCAAGAAAGAGGGCACGACAATGCCTTTCCCCCTCAGGAAACTGAAAAGATTTGGCATGGGTCCCCAGAACCTTAAAAAGTTCTACAGCTTCACCATCGAGAGCATCCTGACCAGTTGCATTAAATCAAATGTATTTATATAGAACTTCGTACATCAGCTGATATCTCAAAGTGCTGTTCCTGAAACCCAGCCTAAAACCCCAAACAGCAAGCAATGCAGGTGTAGAAGCATGGTGGCTAGGAAAAACTCCCTAGAAAGGCCAAAACCTAGGAAGAAACCTAGAGAGGAACCAGGCTATGTGGGGTGGCCAGTCCTCTTCTGGCTGTGCCGGGTGGAGATTATAACAGAACATGGCCAAGATGTTCAAATGTTCATAAATGACCAGCATCACTGCTTGGAATGTCAACTGCTCTTCATCTGACCGTAAGGCACTACTGTGCGTAGTGAGTACGGCCCAGTACATCACTGGGGCCAAGCTTCCTGCCATCCAGGACCTCTATACCAGGCCGTGTCACAGGAAGGCCCAAAAAATGGTCAAAGACTCCAGTCACCCAAGTCATAGACTGTTCAATTTGCTACCGCACAGCAAGCGGTACCGGAGCGCCAAGTCTTCTCCCCCCAAACCATAAGACTGCTGAACAATTAATCAAATGGCCACCTGGACTATGTGCATCGCCCCCCCCCTCTGTTTTTACACTGCTGCTACTCGCTGTTTATCTATGCATAGTCACTTTACCCCTAACTACATGTACAAATGACCTCGACTAACCTGTACCCCCGCACATTGACCCGGTACCCCCTATATATATAGACAGCCTCATTATTGTCATTATTATTATTTTTTTGTAAATATTTTCTTAACTGCATTTTAAGGCCTTTTAAGTAAGCATTTCACAGTAGGGTCTACACCGGTTGTAATTGGAGCATGTGACAAATAAAATGTGATTTGATTTACATCAAATACAAGGTCAGGCTAAAAACATGCCATAACTACTGTGGCATATCCTAAGACTATCCACGTGGCGTAAGGGGTGGATGGTGGGGTGAGATAGGGCAGAGACAGTGACCGTGCTATTATTACCAAAGAGAGAGCACAGACCTAGCAACAGAGCTCCATTTGTAGTTGAACACCAGCCGCCTAGCTCTAGGCTGTGTCATTATGGAGGAACACATGACAGCAAAGTACCGAAGCCCCGGACCTCAGATCAGCCTCCTCCTCATTCCCACTAATGATGACTGATGACACACATTTGATTCAGCTGTCTGCCGAGCTGAGTCAGGGGTCTCCTTACCGGTGGATTTGGGCAGAGCGAGGGGAGGACAGGGCTGAGGAGCACTCATTTGTCTTTAGCACTGGGAGCTAATGCGAAAAAACAGATAGGGTGCGATTTGAGACGATGTCGTGCACTCCTTTTGACCAGAGCCCAATGGGTCGGCGGAGCTGGGGCCTACCAGAGACTTAGGAAAGTTGGCTGACGAGAGCAGTCAGAGCGGTGTCGGCAGAGGGATCGCAAAGGGATGTTTCCAGACTTTAATGAAGGACATGTTCAGCTTCCTCTGTCAGTGTGCGTTTAGATTTCCCTAGTTGAGTGTGTCCGTGCGCGACAAAGCGCATATGTGTGAGTGTGTTCAATGGACTAAGTGTGTAAAGAGTTAACTGACTGGTAACCTGACCCTGCGGTCGGTCAGGTGAGAGGCGTTAATCCCCCCCCCGGGGTGCTGTTAACCTGCTCGCACGCCTGACCTCAAACTCAACGTTTGAACCCAGGGCCGCCTGACCGTGTGTGTACTAAGGGCCCCTGTGTATGTAACAGCGACACCCGAGCAACCCGGCCCTTCCCAGTTAACTGTCCATTAAGCTAAGTGGCCCATCCATAATGCAAGCCTCCCCAATGTGTTATTCAGAGCGGGAGCTTTCTATAAATAGTGCCGTTAAAAGGGAAATAATGCACATTCTAGAATGCCCTTCAAGCCAATCAGAAACGAGTATTCAAAAATGCCATGGTATAATGTAGTGTAGTACACTCTAGTACACCATAGTGTCTATGCTAAACTACATGATAGGACAGGCAACCATTCATACACTACAAAGCCTGAATCTAATGAGGATATTGGGGGAATGAGGACAATATGAACGCGAGTCTGCTATGAGTAAGTAAATAAGAGCCCTGCAGAGGGGGTTGAGAGATGGGAGCAGTTAAGGGCGTGAGAGAGGGAATCAAGGCGCCTCCGTCGCTTCTCTCTCAGCCAGGCCTCCGCTGGGTTTGTTGGCTGTTTCAAAATGAGATCAAACTGACTGACTACAGCTAGGCTCCAAGTAGGCCAGGTCAATGGAAGAAGCAGGTTGATCAGGCTTCGGGCCAGAGAAAGGTGATTTATAGTCACCTTCAAAATTTTTGGCACCCTATATAAAGATGAAGAGGAAAAATACACCGTATAAAATAAATACAAATACTGAGCAACAACCATTTTTTTTTGTAAAAGTATTTTTTGTAAAAGTATTTTATAATAATACAAATTGTTGAGAGAAAGATTTTGTTATAAACAAATAATACTTGATCAACCTGATATGTGTCAAAATGATAGGTATTGGCACCCGTTTTCAATACTCGGTGCACCCTCCCTTTGCAAGTATAACGGCACTGAGCCTTTTTACTAGAATGTTTTGTGAGATTGGAGAACACATTGGGAGGGATCTTAGACCACTCCTCCATACAGAATCGTTCCAGAGCCTTCAGTCTGCTCTTATGGACTACCCTCTTCAATTCAAACCACAGGTTTTCAATAGTCTGGAGACTGAGATGGCCATTGTACAATTTAGATTTTGTGGTCAAATAACCACTTCTTTGTGGATTTTGATGTGTGCTTGGGATCATTGTCTTGCTGGAAGATCAACTTGCGGACAAGATTCAGCCTCCAAGCAGAGGTAACCAGGTTTTTGGATAAAATGTCCTGGTACTTGGTAGAGATCATGCTGTCATTGACCTTAACCAGGGCCCCAAGACCCTTGTTAAAGTGAGGGATTAAGATGGTTATACCAAGCATAATTTAGCTATTTGATTTTGAATTTCAGGACCTTCGGAAAGTACTCAGGCCCCTGGACTTTTCCCACATTTTGTTATGTTACAGCCTTATTCTAAAACAAAAATACCTTGTTTACATAAGTATTCAGACTTGAAATTGAGCTCAGGTGCATCCTGTTTCCATTGATCATATTTGAGATGTTTATACAAGGCACCTCAAGAAACCTAAAGGACTCGGACTATGAGAAGCAAGATTTCCTGGTCTGATGAAACCTTTATATAACCAGGCAAGTCAGTTAAGAACAAATTCTTATTTACAATGATTGCCTACCGGGGACCGTGTGTTAAAACTTCTTAGGGATAGGCATCCCGTCAACAGGACAGTTGTAAATCATGCAGCACCTTGTGTCACGATAGCAGAGTTTTTGAGAAACAACAAATGTCGGTACATATGTGTCTTATATCGGCTGAAAGCTTAAATTCTTGTTAATATAACTGCACTGTCCAATTTACAGTCGCTATTACTGCGTAAAAATGCCATGCTATTGTTTGAGGAGAGTTCCTAAAAACAAAACACCTTTTCACTGTGATAGGTTTGATAAATTCACGTCTGAAGGTGAAATGTTTACTTAGATTCTGAAATCTTGCTCTGATTTATCATCCAAAGGGTCCCAGAGATAACATGAAGTGTCATTTATTTTAGATAAAATAATTTGTCATATCCTAAAAAAGGTCCATATAGCATGCACAATCGATTTTGTATTTCCACTCAATTGCAAAGAAAGGAATCTGTGAAAATCTAACCCTAAATGTTGTTTCAACCAGTCAAATCACATTTGTATTTATTCCTCAAAGATCCTAAAACGTAACCAGACTTCACTATATCATTAGAGGTGTAGTATATCCTATAGGACACCAAATTCGGTCAGAGAGCGATGCCGATGACGCAGGCGGTCTTCACTTGATCGACTGTAACTTTGTCAAATAAACACCAATCAATCGGGGTCAAACAAAGCTAGCTAGATAGCCAATGGGCTTGGCTTTACGGGAGTATCCGGAAACTCCGTATCTGTAGCAAAATGTAGCTGCTAACCTTGTGCGACAGCAAGCCTTTTCCTTTTGGACAAAAATTATTAGAATATGGAGAGTTATGTGAAGTTATAAAAACGGAGTGTTTTGCAACTGTTGAACTTATAATATGGCTAATAATACTGGAAAAGCTAAATCAAAGTCCAATTATACAGATTTGACGATATTCTTGCAGAAAAAAGGAATGTGAATTGTCTCCTTCACGATTTTCCCAAATATACCTGGGTGACTTCACACTAAATATCATGTAGTTTGCTACTTCAACTTATCCATCTGTAACATTGCACATACACTGCTGTTAACCTCTTACATCTATGGGGGCGCTATTTCATTTTTGGATGAAAAACGTTCCCGTTTTAAACAAGATATTTTGTCACAAAAAGATGCTCGACTATGCATATAATTGCTACCATTCGAAAGAAAACACTCTGACGTGTCCAGAAATACAAAGATATTCTCTGTGCGTGCCCTAGAACGTGAGCTTCAGGCAAAACCAAGATGAGATGGCATCCAGGAAATGACAAGGATTTTTGAGGCTCTGTTTTCCATTGTCTCCTTATATGGCTGTGAATGTGAGAGGAGTGAGTCAACCCTTTCTGTCGTTTCCCCAAGGTGTCTGCAGCATTGTGACGTATTTGTGGGCAGATCATTGGAAGATTGACCATAAGAGACCACATTTACCAGGTGTCCGCCCGGTGTCCTGCGCCGAAATTGGTGCGCAAAAGTCACCTGCCAGTATTTTTCCATGCGATACAGAGAGGAAAGCAAGCTTCCACGAACTGCATGTCAATGAAGAGATATGTGAAAAAACACCTTGAGGATTGATTCCAAACAACGTTTGCCATGTTTCGGTCGATATTATGTAGTTAATCCGGAAAGTTTTACGTAGGTGACTGAATTTTCGGTTCGTTTCGGTAGCCAGACGCAATGTAGAAAACGGAACGATTTCTCCTACACACAGACGCTTTCAGGAAACACTGCGCATTTGGTATGTAACTGAGAGTCTCCTCATTGAAAACATCAGAAGCTCTTCAAAGGTAAATTATTTTATTTATTTGGTTATCTGGTTTTTGTGAAAATGTTGCGTGCTACATGCTACTCAAAATGCTATGCTAGCTTTGCATACTCTTACACAAATTAGTCAATTTCTATGGTTCAAAAGCATATTTTGAAAATCTGAGATGACAGTGTTGTTAAGAAAAGGCTAAGCTTGAGAGCAGACGCATTATTTTCATTTTATTTGCGATTTTCAGAAATCGTTAACGTTGCGTTATGCTAATGAGCCTGAGGCTTTAGTCACAAACCCGGATCCGGGATGGGGAGTTTCAAGAAGTTAAGGGAATTTTTATCAATGATGACTAATTATGTATACATTTCAATCAGGACTGACTAGTCCAAATGCTATTATGTACTGTACATGTATGAATTTTCTCTCTTGCTCCCATTCCCAATTGTATATAATATAGTCAGGAGTTTAGAACAATGCCTTGAAACAAATGAATGAATTATCTACACGGACTGACCTTGGCTTTAGGCGAGGAGGGAAGGCTCGAGAACTATAGGTCCTCTCAATCCAGTGTCAAGAAGAGATAGAACATTTAGAAAATGCTGACGTCATTTTCAGTTTATAACCTGTGGTAAAATGTGTATGTACCCAGTATTCTCTTGAATTCAACGCTGTTACCGGACCTTTAAGACCGGGGCTCTGTCCATTCTTATAAAATATTAGGGTCTTACAAACCCTTAAATGCATTGACAGAGTATTTAATTCTGATTGGGATATAAAACAGAGGAATTTAGAATTCCTTCAACAACTGCTGCCAACCAGAGTGATGGATGGCTCGATGTGGGACCTTTCTGTTGCATTTCAAAGATGGTGGTAGAAAAACAAACAAAAATAACGGAGGGGGATATCCCTAAGAAGTTTTAACTGCCTTGTTCAGGGGCAGAACGACGGATTTCTACTATGTCAGCTTGGGGATTCGATCCAGCTCATTTCGTTTACTGGCCCAACACTCTAACCACTAGGCTACCTCCTGCCCCAAGCGTCACATCTGGAGGAAACCTGGCACCATCCCTACAGTGAAGCATGGTGGTGGCAGCATCATGCTGTGGGGATGTTTTTCAGCGGCAGGGTCTGGGAGACTCGTCAGTACAGAGGGAAAGATGAATGGAGCAAAGTACAGAAAGATCCTTGATGAAAAACTTCTCCAGAGTGCTCAGGACCTCAGACTGGGGCGAAGGCTCACCTTCCAATAGGACAACGACCCTAAGCATACAGCCAAGACAATGCAGGAGTGGCTTCGGGGACAAATATCTGAATGTTCTTGAGTGGCCCAGCCAGAGTCCGGACTTGAACCCAATCAAACATCTGAAAAGACCTGAAAATAGCTATGCAACGACACTCCCCATCCAACCTGACAGAGAATTTAATCCATTTTAGAATAAGGCAATAATGCAAGTCAAGGGGTCGGAATACTTTCCGAATGCGCTGTATTCATTGTTTAAACTGGTACGAAGCTACCTTCAGTCTAGTCTTGTGAGGCTTGTACGTGTTCGTGAGAGAGTCACCTTTCCACAGAGGGGTCATATTAGTATATAGCCCAAACTGTTTGGATGCTACAGACGTTAGCAGATCGGCTGTACCGATTTCAGGCGCATGCTGTGACGATTGTGGGGGTCGTAGAGCAAAACGGAGAACACCATCGTGTTCGTGAGAGTCATCTTAGAGGATTCATAATAGTTTGTAGGCCAAAATGCTCTGACTCCACAGATGTTTCTGGATGTCTCATGATCTGACAAACACTGCTTTAGCTCTGCCACCTTTCACCGCAAATGCGGAAGGGCGACATCAGCGGTTGCTGTTGATTGAGACGCAACCCATGCAAAAAACTGATACACACACACACAGTGGGGCAAAAAAGTATTTAGTCAGCCACCAATTGTGCAAGTTCTCCCACTTAAAAAGATGAGAGAGGCCTGTCATTTTCATCATAGTTGAAGTGTACCTATGACAGACAAAATGAGAAGAAAAAAAATCCAGAAAATCACATTGTAGGATTTTTTATGAATTTATTTGCAAATTATGGAGGAAAATAAGTATTTGGTCAATAACAAAAGTTTCTCAATACTTTGTTATATACCCTTTGTTGGCAATGGTAGAGGTCAAAGGTTTTCTGTAAGTCTTCACAAGGTTTCCACACACTGTTGCTAGTATTTTGGCCCATTCCTCCATGCAGATCTCCTCTAATGCAGTGATGTTTTGGGGCTGTTGCTGGGCAACACGGACTTTCAACTCCCTCCAAAGATTTTCTATGGGGTTGAGATCTGGAGACTGGCTAGGCCACTCCAGGACCTTAATACTTCTTACGAAGCCACTCCTTCGTTGCCTGGGCGGTGTGTTTGGGATCATTGTCATGCTGAAAGACCCAGCCACGTTTCATCTTCAATGCCCTTGCTGATGGAAGGAGGTTTTCACTCAAAATCTCACGATACATGGCCCCATTCATTCGTTCCTTTACACGGATCAGTCGTCCGGGTCCCTTTGCAGAAAAACAGCCCCAAAGCATGTTTCCACCCCCATGCTTCACAGTAGGTATGGCGTTCTTTGGATGCAACTCAGCATTCTTTGTCCTCCAAACACGACGAGTTGAGTTTTTACCAAAAAGTTATATTTTGGTTTCATCTGACCATATGACATTCTCCCAATCTTCTTCTGGATCATCCAAATGCTCTCTAGCAAACTTCAGACGGGCCTGGACATGTACTGGCTTAAGCAGGGGGACACGTCTGGCATTGCAGGATTTGAGTCCCTGGCGGCGTAGTGTGTTACTGATGGTAGGGTTTGATACCTTGGTCCCAGCTCTCTGCAGGTCATTCACTACGTCCCCCCGTGTGGTTCTGGGATTTTTGCTCACCGTTCTTGTGATCATTTTGACCCCACGGGGTGAGATCTTGCGTGGAGCCCCAGATCGAGGGAGATTATCAGTGGTCTTGTATGTCTTCCATTTCCTAATAATTGCTCCCACAGTTGATTTCTTCAAACCAAGCTGCTTAACTATTGCAGATTCAGTCCTCCCAGCCTGGTGCAGGTCTACAATTTTGATTCTGGTGTCCTTTGACAGCTCTTTGGTCTTGGCCATAGTGGAGTTTGGAGTGTGACTGTTTGAGGTTGTGGACAGGTGTCTTTTATACTGATAACAAGTTCAAACAGGTTCCATTAATACAGGTAACGAGTGGAGGACAGAGGAGCCTCTTAAAGAAGAAGTTACAGGTCTGTGAGAGCCAGAAATCTTGCTTGTTTGTAGGTGACCAAATACTTATTTTCCACCATAATCTGCAAATAAATTCATTAAAAATCCTACAATGCGATTTTCTGGATTTTTTTCTAATTTTGTCATTTTGTCTGTCATATTTGAAGTGTTCCTATAATGAAAATTACAGGCCTCTCATCTTTTTAAGTGGGAGAACTTGCACAATTGGTGGCTGACTAAATACTTTTTGCCCCACTGTGTGTGTGTGTGTGTAATATATATATATATATTATATATATTTACAGACTATATTCCTTACCTCAGTCTACCTCTGCACGTTTCAGCCGTGGATATAAGGTGAGGAGAGTAGCGGAGGACAGCTAATGGGGGCTTTAAAGCTGGTCTTATCCTAACCTCTCTTCTGTGGCCCAGAGAGCTTCAGTCTCCTTCTGCAGGCACCTGATTGGTCACCTTTGCACCAACTACAGCACAGCTGCACCAGGAAGTTTGTGGGTGCTAATCCCTGCATTACACCCAATCCATAATTCACACAGGGGGGATTACTACTGAACCACTCTGCGCACGAGAGAGAATTTGGGCAACCGTGCAGTCGGCACCTGCTGGGTCATTAAGACTGTGTGAGTCTTTGGCTCCAAACGTCACAGCAGACAACGTGAGGTGAAAACAAACAACAGTAACACTGCTAAATAGGACAAAGATATCGGCCATTCTGTACCACACTACATTTTCCAACCGGCCTGTTTCACATCTAACTGGATCCAGGCCAAGTCCCCCATCAGTTGAAACTGAGAGCATTCAAATAATATGAGTCATCCTAGCAAAGCCTCAGCTCTCACTCACTCACACTCACTCACTTCCTGCCTCGCCCTCTCCCTCTTTTCATCTCTCAACCCACACAAAAATGACATCAAACCCCCGCGACTGCTCCAGAGGGATGAGAGGGTTTCAAAACGCCAGCTCCCGCAGCCCTTTTTCTCAGAGTGAAACCTCGTCGCTCAGGGTGTTGACAGCACAGACATAGAAATCCGGCGCTGTTGTGCAACAACCGTGGCTGTGCAAAGGTTTCACACGTACGGTACGAGGGCACAGCAGCCTGTGTGCCAGTGGCCCGTGGAGGCAGCAGGGAGTCAGAGACACAGCGGGACTCCACTATACTACAATAAAGAGATGAACTAGTTTACGCTGTGTGGTGGCTCGGTCGCTGCAGTTCAAACAAGTGTCCGTTTCCTTCTCCGTTTAGTTACATCCTTGGGTGGAGAGAAAGGAGAAAAGTAAACTCCTGAAGTAATAAGATTGTTTCCCTAACTACTGAGAGGATCAGTGGTATGCTGTACAGTAGATCAGTTCTGGTCTTAAGTGTGTGCGCAAGCATTGCTCACTGTGTGTGAGCAGCAAAGGCAATATTTGTGGATGGATCTACTTTACAGTAAATGCCAGACATCCTCCTTTCAGCACATTGTGTGACTATCATTGGGCAACACTTGGGTGATATGGGGACATTGGGAGATGGTGTTGTTATAGAGTGAGATGTTTGTTTGAGATAAACTGACACAAATGCCTTTTCTCTGACCTCCTAAAAAAAACCACTACAAACACAACCAGACGGCACAAATGCACATTTCCATTTTCTCCCAGGTCCTAGATAACAGCCAGTCGTTTAAATAAGATGGCTTAAATGAGGAACAGATCGTCCAAGCGACTACGATGTCTGTCTGAAACATCAAAACATTGGTAGCTGTAGGTTCAAATCACCATGGTGCTGTTTCTCTGCACGTAGCCTGAAATGTCTTCAGTGGGGAAATAGCCGTAGTTGCCTGTATTCATATCAAATAGGCAGTAAGTGGACTATGAAGCAGTGAGCTTTAGTCTACTGCTAACCTGACGTGATATCTGCACAATTACTATCATGGGAAACACTAACTCTGTCCTTCGTAAGACAGTAGGCCCTATTCTCTGATTTGCCTAAGGTGCAACGGTTAGAGACAAAACACTATCTAATGATGGGCATAGATCCTATTTTACACACTAACGCCATTCATAGTAAACAGGATAGGGATAATGAGCGTCTGTCTCTCACCTCTCGTCAACCACACGTGTTCCGAGCTGTCGAGCTAGAGGGCATCTCTCACTTCGCACAATGAGAGCCACACTAATATCCCCAACGCTAGACGGTGAACGATCCGTTGAAGTCGAGCCTCTCGTTCCCTTGCATGCTTCTCAAGAGGGGGAGGCGGGGAGGTAAAAGGGAGTCTCTTATTCTCCATCTTTTAAAAGGTGTTGATCATACTTCATTTCCACCTCCACATCTCTGGATGCTGGTTAAAGGAGTTCCCAGGTGGGCCTTTAACCCTCAAATGTCAGACAAAGTGGGTGAGAAGAGACAGATGAGCCAAATGAATATCAAATGATACAGCGAGTAAGTCAGTCGCTGGCCAGAGAAAGGCTGACTTGATCCAGACATGCAGGGTTCCTTTCCAGCTGGGGCCGGATTGTGCGGAGCGGGATGGAGAGGATAGAGTGAAGACAATCTGGAGGGATCCTAAAATCATTTCAGGGTAACAATTACGTACTTTACAGTGATTGTTTTCAATTAAAAATGGTCAAAAAGAAACAAATAGATTCTTAGCAAAGGGCAATTTCTCAAGCAAGAATATTGTAGGGCTGTCTTAGGATTGGTCTGAGTGGGAGGGGGAAACAGGAAATTAGCAGTTATTGGTTTGGAACTCTTTGCTATTGGTCTATTAACCAATTTACCTCACGGTGATGTCAAAATTGAAAGCTAAAACTCCATCCCACCAAAACAGGTTGACATTAAAAACAGCTCCTTCACTAAAAGAGCATAAATTTCACAATATCACAGTATTATTCAAACCTAAGTGTGGAAATGTATATAAAACACAGGAAAATCACATTTATGACTGCACTGGGCCTTTAAGTTACTCCACCAGAAGCAGCACATAAATCAAGGGACAGGATCAGCTCATCTTCCTCAGACGAGCTACCCGGCCCAGGAACCCTTAAACACACAGACACAACGCTATTGTGACGGCAGAGCAAATAAGGACCCGGCTTCTGTAACCGCAATGAGATCATCTGGGCCACAGACTCAATGTCTCCTTTCTTTTTGTGTTCAGGCATGGGTAGGCCCGCTATGTTATTAAAACTATGTCCTGGTGCAGAAAACGAGACGGATACACTTTCATGACAAGAAATAAAGCAGATTGTGGTTATATGATATGACCTCCAATTTCTCTAAAAATGGATGTAATAGCAGTATACTAACTCCATAATGTAAAAGTATTATAAGCTCCTCGAGGGGCCATTTTGGTGAGAGATTAAAACTCACTTTGGTGGTGGTGGCAGCAGGCAGCCGCAGTATGCTATTTTCTCTCACAGAAGCAGGGAAGATGCCAGTATTTTTAGCGCGCTAACCTCCAGCCCATTTTCTGGGCCCTTTGCTGCGTTTGGTACGGATGTCCCGCTCTCCAAATAGGAGGGGATTCCATTGTGTGGAGACAGACAACCTGAGAAGTACACAGTTGGCTGGCCCTCCGTGTGATGATGTTGCAACATGCTGACTCTCCAGAGGAGGACCAGAGGGCAAGGGGATGGGCAGACGGCCATCTTGCTTTCGGTCAGAGGGAAAGAGTTTGTGGGTTTTTTTTTTAACCCTGTGAGAATTATGCACAAGTTTCTGATGAAATAATTTGACTTTCCCTGTAATAACCCATTATATGAGAGCAAATGAACAAAAGAATAGTGTAAAATAAGAAACAAATGAGGACAGCCGACCTTAAAAGATCAATAATACCAGGCTCTAGCTTACCACCCAGGCAGCATGTTAAAGAATGCAATACCCCAAAAAATGGGAATGAGAATGCATGGTAGAGGAAGTCTGGGTTGATAAATGTCCTTGGTTCGATACCTCAATGAATTTATGCATGTTCTAGTATGAGTGGGTGTGGATGAGACATGAAGATGGTGGAGAAGAGTTATTTTGAGAGAGAGAGAGAACATTGAGAAGAGCTCTTGCTATGTAGCCAGCCAAGCAGCGCACAAACCATCTGAAGAGATAAGTAAAGAAGTGATTACAAAAGGCTGGCTCAATTTCTGACAGTCTGACGCTTGACTGCCTCCATATACACCGAATTGATTTAAATGAAGAGGCAATGAATATTTTAGAGTGGAACCCCCTTAGCCTAAGCCATTTCAATCTCCTGTTCTCTCTCTCTGTGTGTGTGTCTGTGTGTGTGTGTGGGACATGAGAGAGAATGTAATTATTGATAGTGAGATTACGGCCTGTTGTCACTATGTCTGCAATTGCTTGTCTACTTTAAGCTCCGATGAATCAATGACACTGTCTGAATCCTTTCTGTCCGCTTTGCTTTGTTCATGAAAGTGGGCTTTACAGAGTAAACCCACCCTCGTTTGGGGATTTAGCATCAAACCCAGCTCACGTACAGTACTCTGACCAATGCCCCAGACTAAATCTCTCTGCAAACAAGCCGACGGCCAGTTGGTGGATCCAAGCGTGAGGGCAAACAGTCTCCGCACAAATACGCTGAATTTCCCTCATGCTCGACGTCTAAAGATTTTTGCAACGTGCCGCCAACATCAATGAGAACTGTTGAAGTCAGCGCTGTTGTTTGTGTACGTGAAGCAGATTCGGTGCCAAGTGCAAATACTCAAGGTGACGAACCACACCCATTTGGCACATATTTCAAAAACATTAACGCGTGAGCGCGCTGCGTGACCAGCTTGCCACTGGTAACCTTGGGCTGGCGAACGCCCAGTTCAGAGAGGCGTCTGTATTTGGTAAATGATGCATTGCATTAAAGCGATGACTGCTTTGAAGGTTGACGGCAGGGTGCCATTTGGGGAGGCGAGTGATGGCAGGTTGTGAAATGCTGCCCCACGGCCTTTCCCAGGCACGGCGTTGAACTCCTTTCACCCTGCGCCATTACAAACATACCTTGATGACAAAGCAGGTCGTTCTGTGGGACAGGGCGCTCTATGCTTTCAGCCATCTGACTGGGCCACTAAATCACTGGGTCTGCAGGGCTGACAGGAGCAGGCAGATGCACGTGAGACTGTGTCTGCTGCTCACCCTGTTAAAACAGGGGACCTTGCCCAATGCAAGCCTGTCCATCCATCTAGCCTGTCCCATCAGGTTCACATCAACACAGCCTCAAGGGAAAAATATCCGGTCCATAAAAGCACTAAAAGGTCATCAAGGTGTTTGGACATGAAAGAGAAAGCAGAAAAGACATTGACAAAAAGGGCAAATGCTGTGGTTCAAAACAGGAGGGTAGAACAAGTCCTGCGGTGTTCTATTGAAAGAACACCTAAAAACTTAAGCGCATGACCAGTGATTATCTGTAAACGTATCTATAAACAGTGGGGTTAGGGTTAGATTATAAGAGTGCATGGCCATTAAGGCCAGATTGTTCTTCAAGATGTTTCAACGTTCATAGATAACCAGCAGGTTCAAATAATAAATCACAGTGGTGTAGCTATTGCGTGCTAGGAATATGGGACCGAATACTAAACTTTGACGACTTTGTTTATAAGGATCTTTAGGGGTGTCAATTTTGATCCCTACCTTTTTGGAGAAAAAAAAAAGATTACTTGTAAACAAAATCTTTCTCTGAGCAATTGTATTCGTGTTAAAGCATACAATACACCTCAGTATTTTGAATTATTTATTTTAAACAGTCCTTATTGTACATCTTTATGAGGGGTGTCAATTTCAGACCTCACTATAGATCATGCGAGAACAAGTCTGGTAGGATGACAATTTTTCCCAGTTGTTATGCTCAGCATCTCTACATCGCATTGTCACAAAACTCCAGCTTTTTGGCCGTGCCAATTTGGGGTTTAGTGGAACAGACGATTTTTTTAATGTTAAGTTGTTTATGGACGGTTCCAAGTCCCTGGTGCACACTGCCAGATGCAATTTGTACGTCTGGGAGGAAAAAAACAATATCTGTAGTGCATTCGCAAAGCCAACAACACCGCAACCGTTTGGCGAGAGCTGCATCCAAACACATCAGCCGCAGTTTCCACGTACTGTAAAACAACAGCACCAACAACTACCAGGCGGTCTAACTACGCTGTCTGGCGCTTCCAAGACTTCAACCCTTGGAGAAACCGCATGGGTTTCCACTTCACCAGCAAACTGGAACTCTTCCCCTCAAACTCTTGCACCCCTCACTCGCCCTGCCAAAATTGCTCCTGCTTTTGGAAAACAAAAATAGCATCTGTTTTTTGTGTGTGTGTGTGTGTGTGTGGGGGGGGGGTTCACTCTACTGAAAGGACTTCCGCACTTAAATACCACATGATTCAGATTAGGCGAGCAGTTAACAAACCCCCTCCAATACAGGCGATTAGAGCCAATAGGCCACTACTTGGCAGCTCTGCCTTGAGAAAAAGTAAAAGCTTGGCTCCTTGGGCTGCTGTCGGCACACACCCTACAGGCCATACGACAGCCTGGGAAAAAGCAATAGGCCTGAGAGAGGGGGTCCAAGCCACTGTGACTGGAGCCCCCCCCCCGTGCAGTGTGTGTGACAGTCATGTGAAAAAAGACATGCACATTCCTTCATGCATGAGCCTGCAATTGCTGTAAGGATTCTGACAGGAGCAGCCCTCTGAAAGGAATGGATCCAAGCGCATTCAATCGACTTCGCTGATACTGGGCATTGTTCTTCAGCACAATAACAAATCAGATTCCTACTGGTGTTGCTGTTCCTTATGATGAACACAACATCGCTGACGTGGCTGGATAGAGATAACAGTTCGCTTGGGGCAGAAATGAAATATTCTGTAAATATATAATACTGTAAGTAGTAGTAGCTGATAATGTTGAGTCTTGGACCACACACACTGCACCGAATGTTAATCTGCCATTTAGGGACCACCCGCTGGTGTACGTCTGACTTCCGACATCAGGTTTACAAATTACAACCGGCACTCTGTTCGGAGATGCTAAGTACTCTCTCCCGGCAAACGCTACCGGTGTGTCTGAGCCCTTAGAGGCAGTTTGAGACAAGTTTTACTCCGGTGGAGATGTCACTGAATGTACTCAGAGTTGAGAGAATATTTGAAGGGTCACCTGATGAATAGCCTAATTGCTGTGGAAGAGGCCTGCCAAGAAAAAGCCATTATATTGCTTTGAGACCGGCCCTCTAAAATGAACCACACTGCTAAGGTAAAAGTGTATCATCTATTTCCTAACCCATGTGCAGTAGATTACACGGCATACGATTCCCTGCATATGAAGTTCCATTTCAAAAGAGTGGGATAAAAACAGGTAAATAAAAAGAGTGGCGCACCAGACGTTGTTTGACCATCCCAGCCCTCTTTGGTTTAGCACAACAATGTGAACCAGAGCTTGGGTTCAGAGGTCTTTTCCTGGTCCCACCCTCTGCTAGCCTCCTGCATATTAGCTCATATGGTTTAAATCAATGTCGCCACTAGAGCCGTTCACTGGGCCAATAAGATAATAGCGTACGGGCTGGAGACCGCAGCTCAACGAGGGCTGGTGGGGTCTGTGTTGTGTTCAGAGGAGCTGTATTGCTTTAACCCTAGATATGACCTCCTAATCAAAACCAGCAGCATGGGAGCAGTTTCTGTCTGTGATTGGTGTTGTTGTCGATGTGTTTCTCAATGTCCAGTCCTTATCTCTGTCCAAACCTCATGACTTAAGTAAACACAGAATCAGGTCAAGCAGGGCGGATATTAACTTACAAACTGGGGCCAAGGCACATTTTTCAATACCCTGATGAGAAACACACATTTTTTCATCTACTTCTCTTGTACATTTATATAGCCAAGATTTAGTGAGGAATTGATCCTGTCTCAGGATACGAGAGCGCCTGGCTGTTATGGTCACTCAGCTGTAATCAACAAGCAGAACACTTCTACTATAAAGTCCCAGTGTGCTTTGTGACTGAGTGGCACAGCGGGTTACCCCTGCGGAGGTACAGAATGAACTGACCCTTCAAATGATACTTTGTTGCCACAATAAAATCATCTCAATTGCTACAGATGCCGATTCTGCAAGTGCAGAATTTCCCTCCGTGTGTAAACTACTGTGTTTCAAGAGGAAATAATAACTTCTATCTGATAACATTTTTTTAAATGGACTTGGACTCAAATCACGATATATGCTAGATCAGGGGTACTCAAATCTTACCTCAGGGAGATCCGGAGCCTGCCGGTTTTCTGTTCTACCTGATAATTCATTGCACACACCTGGTGTCCCAGGTCTAAATCGGTCCCTGATTAGAGGGGAACAACGACAAAATGCAGTGGAACTGGCATCGAAGTCCAGAGTTTAGTTTGAGGGTGCTAGATGTTCAGCAGTATACCACTATCCTCATGCCCGCCCCCCCCATTTAACATATGATCCTACTCCATAGACATGAGGGTCAGAGCAGCATCTGACAGGAAAACAACTAAAGTTCTTCCAAATGTCATTGCAAAAGTACAAACTCCACAACAGCAATATTGTAGGCATTTTTTTATCGGTGCATTGAGATATTTACACAGTATCAATAACTATATAATGATTACAGATCTGCATCATTTTGCTACATAACTATCGGTAAATCCGATGACAATATAGGTCTACGCTTTCAAATTAATCTTTATTATTATTATTATTATTATTATTATTATTGTGCCCTCAATGGAAAAGCATTTAATAATTTTGAAGACGTGTATATAAAAGGCTACGTATCTACAGCAATGGCTCTAGAATAGATTATTGCACCAGCGAAGGTTAATGACAGCAGGGAAGTTTGATCTGATTACATTTGGCATGCCTGGATAAAACCTCGTGGATATTAATCAAAAAGCAATAGCTTGGATAACATTGCCTGCATCATAGGCTATTACGCGACTGACAGACATCCTTGTCGACGATTTCAAATCATACTTAAACGTGGGTTATAGAAGACCGGAATAACAAAAATGCGTAAACTACCATGCCGTGTTAAGAGGTAAATAGTACAGTAATAACCATGTTATAAGCTACATGGGATATACATGACTGTTTACTAACTTGATGAGAACGAATTTAATAAGCATAATTCTACACTTAATAAAACAAATCATATACAGCTATATAGAAAAACATTGGCGTAGTTCGCGCAAAGGGCTTCGCGTTAAACTTCGCCGATTAGTGAAATTAAGTTAACGAGGCAGTGAAAATGCCACCTACAGTGATTTGAGCCGTTCCAGTGTTGGTTTCTGATGGACGAGCTGTAGGGATGGGGAACTCCAGGCACAAGTCCTTTCTCCGGGATCAAACATCCTCTGCTCTGGTTGTAGTAATCCATCATTAAAAACGGGTTCGGGCTGGGATTCAGTCCCACGACGTCCACACTCTCATACATCATATGTAGAGAGAAAGCGTGAGGATTATTGTCAGATGAGAGGAATAATGACTGCTGCGCTCAATGACTTGGGCACAAGAAAATAGGAGCAGCAGCCTTGTGGTTTTCAGTTTGCTACCAGCAGAGGTAGTAGAAAGGCTGCAAATTGGTCAAAACGGCAATGGATTAAGAAAGGGAATACATCCGTTCATAGACACACTTGAGGTATCGGATCCACTAGTTGGTAGAGTCAATCCGATGCAAACCTATAATAAATGTATGGAATATTCACCTACACTCAATTTGAACACATCGTTCAAAAGAATGGTCAACATGATGTCAAACTTGAGGTTTGGAATTCGCCAAATTATTTGTTTGATCGAAAAAGCTTAATAACTTCAGCCAGACATATCAGTTCAATGGCCTTGCTCAAATAATAAACAAGATCCAAACCAATATAGGCGACCCTACAAATGACAAGAATACCTGAAATCACGCAAAGGGGTCCCAGTCCATTTCAATAACACTGCAAACACACCAGAATAGACAAAAGCGAGCAGTTGCAGATAAATCCGAATGGAATTCCGTATTTAGTTCCAACTCGTCCTCTGGGGTAAGGAAGATTGTCTGCCCAAGGCAAGAGCTCAAACGGGACAATCAGCCTGCTGTCTGTCTGCCTATCTACTTATGTTGTCCACCGCGCAACACCACCAATGCACCACGACTTGATTTGTTAGATATCTTGCCCTTCTTGTTTTTAAAATCTCCCGATTCGCAAAACACAATCTGTTCTTCTTGTTTTTATTTAGAGAGGACCCGAATTCGTTCCCACACAAATTGTGTGGCTATCATGTTCTGCAGAATGTGACAAGAAATAGCAGCTGGGCTTTGGCTCCACCTTCAATCGCTTCTTTTTTTCTCGCTCCCTTTTCAGTGGTGGCTCCTCCCACATTTAACCCTTCACAGGCACCACTCAAACCGAGCGGGACGTGGGTCATGGAAGCAAGCACACAAGCCCGCTGGCGCCTTGCCTCGCTCTAATGTAAAAGTGGGTGGGACTTTAAAAAGTAACGTTTTGAACGACACAATTAAATTACGTAAACTCCTCTCTCTTGGCACGTCTTTTCAGAGAGTATATGAACATAATTGAGTTTTCTATGAGCCTGTAGGCTACCTCTTTTCCTAGAAATTATGTCTACCGTCACTCGTCATTTGGGCTCCTCCTTCGAACTAATTTGACCCCTTTCTCCGTGCTCTCATCCTTCACTACCCTACGATTTTTCTCCCTCGTTCCCTGTCTCGCTAATTTGCCTAATACTATGCAGCTGAACCTTTCTTGAACCCACGGAAGAAAGCAGCCTCACCCCCCAAATAATCCACACACTGACTCGGATTCGCCTCTGCGTTTCTTATCTGACATATTTCAATGTTTCCCACCTTGTACACTTGCTATTACACAATCAACTTTCCTCAAGTGCTGCTCTTACTGAACCAACAAAAATAGACTCAGAGCAGAAACCAGAAGTCAACCAGGCCCTTTAACCAAGAAATGCCACTTTTTCCCACCACAATAAAATCCAACCATAAGTAGCTGGACACTAATTCAAATTAGAAGATTTGGCTATTTCAGCCACACCTGTTGCTGACAGGTGTATAAAATCGAGCACACTTCCATACAATCTCCATAGACAAACATTGGCAGTAGAATGGTTCATACTGAAGAGCTGACTGACTTTCAACGTGTCGCCATCATAGGATGCCACCTTTCCAACAAGTCAGTTCATTCAATTTTTTTGCCCTGCTAGAGTTGCTGTAAGTGCTGTTATTGTGAAGTGGAAACATCTAGGAGCAACAACAGCTCAGCCGCAAAGTGGTAGGCCTCACAAGCATACAGAAGGGGACCGCAGAGTGTTGAAGCGCGTAAAAATCGTCTGTCCTCGGTTGCAACACTCACTACTAAGTTCCAAACTGCCTCTGGAAGCAATGTCAGCACATGAAAGCTTCATGAAATGGGTTTCCATGGCCTTGCAGCTGCACACAAGCCTAAGATCACCATGCGCAATGCCAACACTATAACTCCAAAACTATGATGACCAATTGACTAATACATGATGTTTCAGGTCTGATACCTCTGCATACCACAGTGCTGGCAGGGTTTAGCCAGTGCCTCATCACCCCATCAGGTGCTCAATATTGGTACATCCCAGCCTCTGGTTCAAATCTGAACCACAGGGCCATGACTAGGACTGAGTGAAAAGGTGTTAGAGGAATTATTGGCATTGTCCACAGCAGGGGTGGACTGCTAGCATTTGACTGTGACACTTATTTAATGCAGGGACCAGACTGTTTACTTTGACTGATAACAACTCAGCAGAGAGCCAGCTCTGGTCAGATACCACAAGGGAAATTCCTTCACAGGATGAGCCACAATGAGTAATGGTGTCAGAAAATGCTCATTTTCTCTGCCTGTTTGTCTTCTCAGCTTGGGCAGTATTAATTTGACCCCTACGTTGTGATGGCACAGCCAGAGTGGGAGATAATGAATTGTTGATCATTGCTTATAACAGAGAGGAGGCATGGGAAAGCTGGAGAGACTAAGCTCCATTTTAGGACTTCAAAGACAAAAGTCACATTGCAGGGACTTGAAAAGAAGCAGAAGTCAATGCCAAATAGAGTGACTTGTAGAATTCCTTAACATGACTAATCATTCATTAGGGGCGGCAGGGTAGCCTAGTGGTTAGAGCGTTGGATTAGTAATCGAAAGGTTGCAAGTTCGAATCCCCGAGCTGACAAGGTACAAATCTGTCATTCTGCCCCTGAACAGGCAGTTAACCCACTGTTCCTAGGCCGTCATTGAAATTTGTTCTTGCCTGGTTAAATAAAGGTAAAATTTAAAAATTCTGAATATACGCATGTGCCAGGAGAGCTGTTTTCCAGGCTTAGAGAAAGTCTTATTATTCTTAATGTTCATTTCACTTTTGTATTTGATCTACTTCACTTTCTTTGGCAATGTTAACATATGTTTCCCATGCCAATAAAGCCACTTGAATTGAATTGAGAATGAAAGAGAGAGATAGAGGGATAGATAAGAGAGGGAGGTAGAGAATAGTAAAAGATCAAGGGGAATAGAGAAAGAAAAACAGAGAGAGAGAGAAGGGGGGAGGTGCTTTGCCCTTTCTGCACAGGGGTATTATATCAGCGTTAGCTGGGAGAATGAGGTTGCTG
This sequence comes from Oncorhynchus masou masou, assembly GCF_036934945.1. Taxonomy (NCBI): domain Eukaryota; kingdom Metazoa; phylum Chordata; class Actinopteri; order Salmoniformes; family Salmonidae; genus Oncorhynchus; species Oncorhynchus masou. Next base: position 58,669,639 of record NC_088229.1, on the reverse strand, counting down.
GCATGCTGCCATGCAGTGCCCAGTCATATCTGCATAGCTGCAGGAAGTAGAGGTGCTGCAGCACCCCCTGAAAAACCACAATTAAAAAATAATTAATTCACTAATTTATAACTCCTGCATGAGCAGAGAAAAATACTTATTGACAAAAATGTCCCTCAGCACCTCCCCACTTGAGCGAGTCTGATAACAAGTCAGAGACCACTAGTTAAATAAAGTTTACATTTTTTTAAAAAAAAAATAAAAAAATAAATACATAAAATAAAAACCATATGATGACACACCAAATGCGTTTGATGGATCCTTTAGGTCATCTTCTAATGTCTCTTAAGAGGAAAGTAATCCAGAAGTAACTGAAAGTAATCTGATTACGTGATAGAGTTTGGTAATCCGAAAGTTAAATTACTGATCACTATTTTGGACAGGTAGCTAACTAGTAACTAACGGATTACATTTAGAAAGTAACCTACCCAACCCTTGGTGGCTTGTTTTGACATTAATAGGTAAGAGAGTAGGCATTGTCAAAAGTAACATTGAGCCAAAGGAGCCAAGCTTAATTAGAGGTTAAGTGAATGTGGTCACTGGCTTCTGGCACAACATAGCAGCCGTGTGTGAAGGCAAAGCCTAGGAGAAGGAGGAGCTGGTGCCACCTAACCAGCCCGTTCAAATATGCTGGAGACAGAGAGAGCGGCTTCAAAAGTTCCACACTCCTGAGAATACGGAAAGCCACTCAGGCTTCAGAGAGATTGGACCTGTGTGTGTGTACTACTCTGCTGCAAGGCACAGGCTTCAAAGCATGGTTATTTAAAGGGGTAGTTCGGGATTTTGGCAATGACGCCCTTTATCTACTTCCCCAGAGTCAGGTGGAAGGAAGTTGCTAACTAGCATTAGTGCAATGAGTGGAAGTCTATGGGAACAGCTAGCATGTTCCTGTAGACTTCCAGTCATTGCGCTAACGCCAGTTAGCATTGGCTTGCGAAACTATCTCTGACTTCCTTTTTACTGGACGCAAATACATAAAAATGGTATCCACAAGTTCTTCTGACTCTGGGGAATTAGATAACGGGCTTCATTGCCAAAATCCTGAACTATCCCTTTAAAGCCTCAACATCCCACTGATGGAAAGGCCTTGTTTAAATCACCATTCAGGCACTATTGCTTGGCTGAAATAGCACTGTTATGTACATACAAAATAATAGAGGGATATGATGTCAAATCAAATCAAACTTTATTTGCCAAATGTGCCGAATACAACAAGTGTAGACTTTACCGTGAAATGCTTACCTACAAGCCCTTAACCAACAGTGCAGTTAAAGAAGAAGAAAATACTTACCAAGTAGGCTAAAATAAAACGTAATAATAAAAAGTTACACAATAAGCATAACAATAACAAGGCTATATACAGGGTGCACAGGTACCGAGTCAGTGGGCAGGGGTACAGGCTAGTTGAGGTAATCTGTACAAGTAGGTGGGGGGGAAGGGACTATTCATAGGTAACAAACAAACAGGCCCGCACGACCCTATGTAGCGCCTTACGGTCAGATGCTGAGCAGTTGCCATACCAAGCGGTGATGCAACCGGTCAGGATGCTCTTGATGGTGCAGCTGTAGAAGCTTTTGAGGATCTGGGGGCACATGCCAAATCTTTTCAGTGTCCTGAGGTGGAAACGATTTTGTCGTGCCCTCTTCACAACTGTCTTGGTATGTTTGGACCATGATAGTTTGTTGGTGATGTGGACACCAAGGAACTTGAAACTCTCAACCCGCTCCACTACAGCCCCGTCGATATTAATGGGGGCCTGTTCGGCCCGCCTTTTCCTGTAGTCCATGATCAGCTTCTTTGTCTTGCGCACACAGAGGGAGAGGTTGTTGTCCTGGCACCACACTGCCAGTTCTCTGACCTCCTCCCCATAGGCCGTCTCATCGTTGTCGGTGATCAGGCCTCCCACTGTTGTGTCATTAGCAAACTTAATGATGGTGTTGGAGTCGTGTTTGGCCACGCAGTCATGGGTGAACAGGGAATACAGGAGGGGACTAAGTACACACCCCTGAGGGGCCCCAGTGTCAAGGATCAGCTTGGCAGACGTGTTGTTGCCTACTCTTACCACTTGGCGGGGGGCGGTCAGGAAGTCCAGGATCCAGTTGCAGAGGGAGGTGTTTAGTCCCAGAGTCCTTAACTTAGTGATGAGCTTCGTGGGCACTATGGTGTTGAACGCTGAGCTCTAGTCGAATAACAGCATTCTCATATAGGTGTACCTTTTGTCCAGGTGAGAAAGGGAAGTATGGAGTGCGATTAAAATTGCATCATCTGTTCATCTGTTGGGGCGGTATGCGAATTGGAGTGGGTCTAGGGTGTCTGGGAGGATGCTGTTGATGTGAGCAATTACCAGCCTTTCAAAGCACTTCATGGCTACCGACTTGAGTGCCACGGGGCGGTAATCATTTAAACAGGTTACCTTCGCTTCCTTGGGCACAGGGACTATGGTGGTCTGCTTGAAACATGTAGGTTTTACACACTCGGTCAGGGAGAGGTTGAAAATATCAGTGAAGACACTTGACAGTTGGTCCGCGCATGTTCTGAGTACACGTCCTGAAAATCCATCTGGCCCAGCTGCTTTGTGAATGTTGATCTGTTTAAAGGTTTTGTTCACATCGGCTACCGAGAGCATTATCACACAGTCATGCAGAACAGCTGGTGCTCTCGTGCATGCTTTAGTGTTGCTTGCCTCGAAGCGAGCATAAAAGGCATTTAGCTCGTCTACTCGGCTCGTGTCACTGGGCAGCTTGCGTCTGGGTTTCCCTTTGCAGTCCGTAATAGTTTTCAAGCCCCTGCCACATCCGAAGGGTGTCAGAGCCGGTATAGTAGGATTCGATCTTAATCCTGTATTGACGCTTTGCTTGTTTGATGGTTCGTCTGAGGGCATAGCGGGATTTCTTCTAAGTGTTCGGATTAGTCTTCCGCTCCTTGAAAGCGGAAGCTCTAGCCTTTAACTCGATGCGGATGCTGCCTGTAATCCATGGCTTCTGGTTGGGATATGTACGTACAGTTACTGTGGGGATGACGTTATTGATGCACTTATTGATGAAGCCGATGACTGAGATGGTGTTTTCCTCAATGCCATTGGCTGAATCCCAGAACATATTCCAGTCTGTGCTAGCAAAACAGTCCGGTAGTGTAGCATCCGTGTCATCCGACCACTTCCGTATTGAGTGAGTCACTGTTACTTCCTGCTTTACTTTTGCTTGTAAGCAGGAATCAGGAGGATAGAATTGTGGTCAGATTTGCCAAATGGAGGGCAGGGGAGAGCTTTGATGCATCTCTGTGTGTGGAGTAAAGGTAGTCTAGGATTTTTCCCCCCTGGTTGCACAAGTGACATTCTCGTAAAAATGTGGTAACACTGATTTAAGTTTGCCTGCATTAAAGTCCTCGGCTCTAGGCCGCTTCTGAGTGTGCCTTTTCTTCTTCGCTTATGGCCTTATAGAGTTGGTTGAGAGCGGTTTTAGTGCCAGCTTCGCTTTGTGGTGGTAAATAAACGGCTACGAATAATACAGATGAGAACTCTCTTGGTAGATAATGTGGTCGACAGCTTATCATAAGGTACTCTACCTCAGGTGAGCAATACCTCAAGACGTCTTTAATATTAGACATTGCGCACCAGCTGTTATTGACAAAAAGACACATACCCCCAGCCTTTGTCTTACCAGAGGTAGCGTCTCTGTTCTGCAGGTGCATGGAAAATCCCGCCAGCTCTATATTGCCTGTTTCTTCGATCAGCCACGTCTCGGTGAAACATAAGATGTTACAGTTTTTAATGTCCTGTTGGTAGGATAATCTTAATACTACGTCATCAATTTTATTTTCTAACGATTGCATGTTAGCAAGGAGAACGGAAGACATTGGGAGTTTACTCACTCGCCCCCGGCTTCTCAGAATGATCCCCAATCGGCATCTTTTCTTCACGCAAAAGGCGTGGAGCTGGGCCTGTTCCAGTGAAAGCAGGATATCCTTATCATTAGACTCTTAAAAGGAAAGAGTGTCTTCCAGAAGTTATTTTCGGTCATAAGAGACGGTAGCAGCAACATTATGTACAGTTAAAAAATAAGTTACACAAAACGCAAATTTGCACAATTGGTTGGGAGAAAGTCCCTGATTAGGGAGTGAAATGGAGGAGAGATTGAATGGGGGGGATGTGGAGAGAAAGGAGAGAGAGAGTGGAAGAAGGGGTGGTTTGAAGGAATTCAAAGAGCTTTATGAGTGATGGGGGAGGAGATTGCGGCCTGAACCTTGAGGGTGTCAAACTATTTTTATAGCCCCTCTCTCCATACCCCAATCAAGGGTGTTAGGAAGCAGTAAAAATTGGTCCCTCACCATTCCCCCCACAGGACAGGTGATAGCTAGCTATAGGTCTACAGGTTAGAACAATGGGTCATTATGCCATTGGGCTAACTGCTATAGTGCTGAGAAGGCTAAATAAAAAGGGGTTCTTTGGCAAACAAACCATCGTAAAATCTAGGCATACAGGCTTAGAACCATGCAAGAAAAGGAATACGTTTTCTTTTCACGTTCAGCTAAAATTGCCACAGATTCAGCAGCATCTGCAATCAGCTGTCCCTTGATGCTTGTGTTCTCACACTTTTCAGATTTGTATTGCTCCACTTACTTCCTGTAACAAATCAAATGTTGTTTGTCACATGCTTCGTAAACAACAGATGTGGACTAACAGTGAAAATACTTACTTACGGGCCCTTGCCAACAATGCAGACAGAAAGAGAATAGAGAAATAATAGAGGAGCCTTGGCCTAGGCTACTGTTGATTGCCAAAATGGAGGTCTTTTTCATTGAAGTAAAACCAAATTTAGAGGAAAAGGGTATAACTACAGTGAAAAACCTACAAGAGGAATGTGAAGAGAACGTTGGCGTGGCCTAATGCAGGCTACTGTGCAAATCCGGTAGGATGCAATTTCGGAAGTAACATTTATTTATTTTAGTATTGATAATAATTTGTTTATCATTATTATTTTTGCATATCATTATTATTGTAAACCTAAATATTAATTGAAACCAGTTCATTAAATATGCAAATTAAGTTCTAACTATAATGCTGTGTTTGCTGTAATATAATAGCCTGCTCATATTTTACCTATAAACAATGGCTCGACTTACTTTTGATATTACCCTAATAAAAGTTGTAAAACTTTTGTGAAGGTTGGGTGTGGTGTGGCTATTATTGTACTTTAGCTACTGCACCGGCGCTCCAACTACTACATTTGAACTTGAGGTGAGGAAGAATGTTTTAAGGCCTACCAGAGTTGCTCCTATAATCTAACAATATAATGCTCATCTTTAAAAATATATATTCAGACGTCGTACCCATCTGACAAAAATAAATGCATGTCGGTGCCTTAGCATGCCGCCTACTGCAATCCTCGTCCTCCACAGACCAGAGCATGTGAGTTGAGCTGGAAATCCCGCTCATCGTTCCATGCTTGGCAACTGCTCCCTTTCCAACTACTCCGCTAAAAACCACTCAGCATTCTATTTTTTAAATTTTTATTATTATATTTATATTTTTTTAAATTGCCGCAAATTCACTCTATTTGTTAAAATCACAATTTAACCAACACCCATCTATTTTTTTTGACTACCTGGACCTACCGTTTGGTTTTGAAGTATTGAAACCAATCCATATGGATTTGAATGAAAAGTATTGAAAAATATAAATAAACATGAAAAGGTGAATGTAAGAAGCGCGGATCATTTTAATTCGCTTACATGTCATATTAAACAGCATATAAACCCAGGAGTCAAACAGGGAACCTAAGAAGGAACAAAAAGGTATTATTTAGTTTATATTACTTCAAGTCTATAGCCTACAAAGAAATACATTGTGAAGCATTTGCGAGTGTGACACAATAGGCTGTATGGCCATAAAGTGCTCAGCATTTAAACATTTTGTTGTATTCAATCATTAGTCTATGAATTACACATATAGGCTGTGACTTACTTATAAATAAATACAAATTAAACTAAAAATGACTTATTAGTGCCTTTGAATTCACTTTATAGAAAAACAAGTTTGACCAATCTGTGGCTTCAGGCTCATGCCATGGTGCCTGGAGAGCCGAACAGCAGCGGAGAATATCCTCTCCTCACTTGCAGAGCCACTGGGGATGCTAAACACCATTTTGGCCACTCTTGCCAGGCTGGGCAGAGATGCAGTTATTTTTTTTATATAGGTAAGCCTCAAGGTTTTTAGGCAAAATAGCTCCTAGAACATGGGAACATGATAGGCTGTTTGGTCCAAAATCAAATATGACCTATTGTATAGATAACAGAACAAGAATTAACAAATCGTTTAAGAGATCATATTTTTTGTTGATAAATACTTTGCTACAATGACACTTAGTTATCTACCCACCTTGTTCCTTTATTTTAGCATGTGCACGTAGTAAGTACATCATCATGCTTTCGGGGTACGTGTATTTTCAGATTCTGCAATGAATTATTTGTTGCGGACGCTACATCACCACACTCCCTCTCTTGCTCTTGGTCCTCATCTTTTTAAGTCACCTTGATTTCACACCTGTGTGTTCTATCAGTTTCTTTCTGAAAATATTTAGCAAACTCCATGCCAGTAGCTAAAGCATTGGGCTACAGCAGCACACAAGTAGACTACAAACACATCCTGGGCCGGGCATGCCCTGAGCTCGTGAAGTGAGCGCTACTGGAGCGAAATTGGAGAGGGTGAGAAGGCCAACGCTCCAGCCTTTGGGAATCACCCTCCACGCTCCAGTCAAATTGGGCACGCTCCGCTCCAGCTCCGCTCCAGCTCCACTCACGTACTCTGCCACAGACAGCACTCATTCTGTCAATCAGATTCTGTTAAAGGTCCCCGAAGCACACACACACACACACACACACATCCCTGGGTCGCTACTCTTTTCAGTTCGCTGCCGCTAGCGACTGGAACGAGCTGCAAAAAAATCTCAAATTGGAAAGTTTTATCTCCATTGCTACATTCAAAGACTCAATCATGGACACTCCTACTGACACTTGTGGCAGCTTTCCATGATTTTTTAAATTTAATTTTATTTCACCAGGTAGGCCAGTTGAGAACAAGTTCTCATTTACAACTGCGACCTGGCCAAGATAAAGCAAAGCAGTGCGACAAAAACAACAACACAGAGTTACACATGGGATAAACAAACATACAGTCAATAACACAATAGAAAAATATGTATACAGTGTGTGCAAAGGAAGTAAGGAGGTAAGGCAATAAATAGGCCAATAGTGGCGAAGTAATTACAATTTAGCAATTAACATTGGAGTGATAGATGTGCAGATGATGATGTGCAAGTAGAAATACTGGTGTGGAAAAGAGCAGAAAAACAAAAACAAATATCGGAATGAGGTAGGTAGTTGGTTGGATGGGCTATTTACAGATGGGCTGTGTACAGCTTCAGTGATCGGTAAGCTGCTCTGACAGCTGATGCTTAAAGTTAGTGAGGGAGATATAAGTCTCCAGCTTCAGTGAAGTTTGCAATTTGTTCCAGTCATTGGCAGCAGAGAACTGGAAGGAAAGGCGGCCAAAGGAGGTGTTGGCTTTGGGGAAAACCAGTGAAATATACCTGCTGGAGCGTGTGCTACGAGTGAGTGGTGCTATGGTGACCAGTGAGCTGAGGTAAGGCGGAGCTTTACCTAGCAAAGACTTATAGATGACCTGGAGCCAGTGGGTTTGGCGACAATTATGTAGCGAGGACCAACCAATGAGACCATACAGGTCGCAGTTGTGGGTAGTATATGGGGCTTTGGTGACAAAACGGATGGCACTGTGATAGACTACATCCAATTTGCTGAGTAGAGTGTTGGAGGCTATTTTGTAAATGACATCGCCGAAGTCTAGGATCGGTAGAATAGTCAGTTTTACGAGGGTATGTTTGGCAGCATGAGTGACAAGGCTTTGTTGTGAAATAGGAAGCCGATTCTACATTTAATTTTGGATTGGAGATGCTTAATGTGAGTCTGGAAAGAGAGTTTACAGTCTAGACAGACACCTAGGTATTTATAGTTGTCCACATATTCTAAGTCAGAACCGTCCAGAGTAGTGATGCTAGTCGAGCGGGTGGGCCCTCCGATTTGACATAGTGAACTCTATCTGAGAAGTAGTTAGTGAACCAGGCGAGGCAGTCATTTGAGAAACCAAGGCTGTTGAGTCTGCCGATAAGAATATTATGATTGACAGAGTCGAAGCCTTGGCCAGGTTGACGAAGACGGCTGCACAGTACTGTCTTTTATCTATGGTGGTTATGATATCGGCTGAGGTGCACCGGTGACCGGCTCGGAAACAGGATTGCATAGCGGAGAAGGTACGGTGGGATTCAAAATGGTCGGTGATCTGTTTGCTCACTTGGCTTTCGAAGACTTTAGAAAGGCAGAGCAGGATGGATATAGGTCTGTAACAGTTTGATGTGATGTAGTATTGTCTCTACCTTTTCGCCCTTTGTGCTCTTGTCTGTGCCTAACAATGTTGGTACCATGTTTGTGCTGCTACCATGTTGTGCTGCTGCCATGTTGTGTTGCTGCCATGTGTTGTTGTCTTAGATCTCTCTTTATGTAGCTTTATGCTGTCTCTTGTCTTGATGTTTGTTCTGTCCTACATTTTTCTTTTTTATCCCAGACCCTGTCCCCTTTTGCCTCTTGGTAGGCAGTCATTGTAAATAAGAATTTGATCTTAATTGACTTGCCTAGTTAAATAAACATGAAATAAAACAAATTATAAATAAAAACAAATTCTCTATCTGGACCTAGGCCTAAGCTTCTCTTACTTTACATATGTATTTTGTAATATTAATATCATACAGTGGACGTCTAAGCATATAGGCCTATGCATGCAATGCCCTGATGCATTTTGTGCTCAAATCTCTAACAGCTGAACTGTGAGGGGGACAATTATTGTTTTAGGAAAAAATGTAATAAAACAAAAAATTGTTTTGCATATGCTACACATCGAAACACAATAAATTGTTTTTGTAATTTGCTATAGGCTGTTTAAGGACAGGTAAGTGTGGTTAATTTGGCTAATATCCCTCATCTATTGATGGTGCTGGCTGTGCCAGGTTAGCTCTTAATGTATTTGAATGTCCGGTAAATGACTCAAATTTTCCGATAAATTTAAATCTTCCCAATCATGTTGCCTGGCACCACATTTTCCTAACAGAAACCCTGGCACACACTGGCAAATATTTTCTGTCAGGCAGGCAGACACTGGAATAAGTTCCTGAATGACAAAGTAAGGGCTTTTTGTGGGAGTGGAAAAGAATGCCCGGAACGTAAAAGAACGTTATGAACTGGTTCCTGTGCTTTTAAAATAATGGTGCTTTTCCAGAACAGTATAGATCACTTTTGTTCGTGGTTCTGACTCTGTTCCTCTAAAATGTTTTGGTTCTTTTCTGGTTTTCGGTTTTGTTGCCAGAACCAGTTTCAACACCTGGTTCAGTCCCAGGGTCCTTAGCTTAGTGATTAGCTTGGAGGGCACTATGGCATTGAACACTGAGCTGTAGTCAATTAACAGCATTCTCATGTAGGTGTTCTTTCTATTGAAGTGGGAAAGGGCAGTGTGGACTTTAATGGAGATTGTGTCATCTGTGGATCTGTTGTGGCAGTATGCGAATTGGAGTGGGTCCAGGACGTAAGGGATGATGGTGTTGATGTGAGCCTTGAACAGTCTTTCAAAGCATTTCATGGCTACAGATAGCCATTTAGACAATATGTCCTTTAGCGAAGTGGACAGACAAATCAAAACAAAACACCATCAATTTGTCAAAAGCCTGGTAAAAGTCAGGTATTCAACGGCTAAGTTGGGAAAAAGAGTGGAGAAAAGCCGGCCAAGTAGTGTTTTCCATCAGCTAGTCTGCTCAACAACATTTGGCAGGGAGTAGACCTATCGGCTGACAAGATAAGGACGGACAAATTTGAGCCGGTCCAGCCCTGCTCGTCTAATTTTGGATTTCCCTTCATCCGCTAGTTCCCAGATCCCTGTCCTCCACACCCTCCTCCCCCACGCTACCTTTCACATGTGCCAACAGATGGTTAATACATATGTAGGCTCATAATGTGATCACGCTGTTGCAATGCAGGAAATGTAAAGCTTGCAGTGTATTTGAAGTTTAAAAATGCTACTGAAGTTTGTAGTTTCCCTTATGAAAAATGTCCATTAATTATAATCCACATAATAATTCACATTTCCTATTCCTGCAGGATTGTGTTCCTGGAGTAGCAAACTGGCACAAATTAAAATCCCACATCTGTACCAGCACCCAGACTGGGAGGAGATCAGAGATAGCTGGGGGAAGCCAGCTCAGCAAAGCTTTCCATCTCTCTTATGTGCGACCTCATAAGGCCGAACAGCAGGAGAGGCAAAGAAAGAAAGAGCTTAAGAGGAGGAAGTAGAGGCAAGAAGGTGCACTAGCTTCGCAACATAAAACACAAGAGCATTGAGACAAAGATAGTGCATATGCTCTCGTCTCTATACTCTTCGGTGTTGCACCAGTTTGTGTACTCTGCGTTTCTCTGCCATTATCCCATGAGACTGTGCAGCTCAGTACTTAAATCTGCACTCCCACGGCTGGCATTGCTGCATGGAAAACTTGCTCTTGCCAGTGCTCCACTTTTCAGTGCGTGTTTCTGTCTGTCTTGCCCACAAGCCCTGGTGTTTTCACTATGCCTTAGACGACATGGGCTCAGTGACATTGCTGTTATCATCTTGCTGCCTGCCGTGTGTGTGTGTGTGTGTGTGTGCGTTTACACAGCTGGTTTTACGCAGCAGTATGCTTGCCGCGGCCAGACAAAAAAAGCAGCTGCGCTCGCCGACAATGTGTCGATGGTGTAAAAGACCTGGTCCTCCATGTCAGAACGAGCCGCAGTATTGATGGACATCGCCCCACTTCCATCTCTTCCACCTTTTTCCTATGGTTCCATCGGACACAGGGCAGGAGCCTCCTATGGATCCAGCATCAGAGAAGAGGCACTCCCATGTGTGTGTGTGTGGTGGGGATTTTTCTAAAGGGCTGTTTAGTGGCTTGCGGGGATCTTTGTGAAACCCCCATGTCATTATCCCCTTTAATGTGCCTCAAACAGCAGATTCTGGCATTTATGGTACAAGCCTATCTCCCCATAAAGGCTTTTATTGTTTGGCCCAGTCTATGGTGGCTGTAATCCAGTTTCCTGCTTTATGGGGACCTTCACTATATCACTAGCCGGGAGGACAAAGGAGGCTGACATTGGTGTTTACCAAAGTATTGGGAGCTCATAAATCCATCAGGGCCTGCGGCATTCTGAAAATACCCCTGCACTGAAGATCTAGGGCTGGGAGGAAGCAGTTGTTGTTGTTGTTATGGCTCAGCTTCTAGGACATTATTATCTATGTAGCCTTCAGGAAGAAAATCTATCATAGACAAGGCCATTGGGCCTATGTAAGAGAGTAAATAATTGAAAATAAGGGATCACCTCGAAAGTTCAACCTAGAAATATAGCCAATAGAATGGGTCATGAACTGGGATTGAGACATTGTCTTATGTCCATACACACACAAATGGACACCACTGTTTCTATCCAGCTCCGAGAGAAGAAGGCCTAACCCACCTACACTGGACTGGAGCCTTAGGGCTAACTGAAGAGAAGGATGATTCAATCATGACAAAGAGACAAAGAAGGCAGGCAGGGAGGTAGAGATGGACCGGGCTTGCTGTCTGGCAGAAAGCCCTGCTCTATCAAGACCCTACTACCTCATTAAGGCGTCAGAATGCTTCGGTTCGGCTGGTGCCTAGCCGAACTTTGTTTGTCGAAAGAGTATGCGCATATACTCCCTTAAAATACCTTTCGTTTAAAAAAAGTGGCAATAGTAAGGTTTGTCCATTTTCAGATGCCGCAGCCAGTATATACTTCCTCAAAATAGTCTGAATTAATCTAAGATAACTCAATAAATCTGTCATTAATTTTCCATCTAACTAAGATGTTTGTTGCAGTATCTCAATTAAAAACTGTGCAAGAAAACAAGTTGTCTCATTGAATGACAACAAAGACTATTGAATAACTGTTGAATACTGTTGACCAATCACCGACGAAGGAGCGTAGATTTTGGCTCCGAACTTCGGCATGCCGCCTGAAAAAAATGTGTGTGCCAGAATGGCCCGGAAAAACTCTCACCAAAGTCCAAAAAATGACATCAGATGACGTCAGAATATATACTACCGGTCAAAAGTTTTAGAACACTTACTCATTCAACGGTTGTTCTTTATTTTTTACTATTTTCTACATTGTAAAATAGTAAAGACATAAAAACAATTAAATAACACATATGGAATCATGTAGTAACCAAAAAAAGTCTAAAACAAAACAAAATCGATTTTATATTTGAGATTCTTCAAAGTAGCCTTGATGTCAGCTTTGAACACTTTTGGCATTCTCTCAAACAGCTTCATGAGGTAGTCACCTGGAATGCATTAACAGGTGTGCCTTGTTCAAAGTTCATTTGTGGAATTTCATTCCTTCTTAATGCGTTTAAGCTAATCAGTTGTGTTGTGACAAGGTAGGGGTGGTATACAGAAGATAGCCCTATTTGGTAAAAGACCAAGTCCACATTATGGCAAGAACAGCTCAAATAAGCAAAGAGAAACGACAGTCCATCATTGATTTAAGACATGAAGGTCAGTCAATACGGAACATTTCAAGAACTTTGTGAAGTCGCAAAAACCATCAAGCGCTACGATGACACTAGCTCTCATGAGAACCACCACTGGAATGGAAGTTACTTCTGCTGCAGAGGACAAGTTCATTGGAGTTACCAGCCTCAGAAATTGCAGCTCAAATAAATGCTTCACAAAGATCAAGTAACATCTCAACATCAACTGTTTAGAGGAGACTGTATAAATCATCATGGTCATGGTTGAATTGCTGCAAAGAAACCACTACTAAAGGACACCAATAAGAAGAGGAGACTGGCTTGGGCCAAGAAACATGAGCAATGGACATTAGATCGGCGAAAATTTGTCCAAATTGGAGATTTTTGGTTCCAATCGCTGTGTCTTTGTGAGACACGGTGTGGGTGAACAGATGATCTCTGCATGTGTATTCAAGGCACAATGTACACTGCTCAAAAAATAAAGGGAACACTTAAACAACACAATGTAACTCCAAGTCAATCACACTTCTGTGAAATCAAACTGTCCACTTAGGAAGCAACACTGATTGACAATACATTTCACATGCTGTTGTGCAAATGGAATAGACAACAGGTGGAAATTATAGGCAATTAGCAAGACACCCCCAATAAAAGAGTGGTTCTGCAGGTGGTGACCACAGACCAATTCTCAGTTCCTATGCTTCCTGGCTGATGTTTTGGTCACTTTTGAATGCTGGTGGTGCTTTCACTCTAGTGGTAGCATGAGACGGAGTCTATAACCCACACAAGTGGCTCAGGTAGTGCAGCTCATCCAGGATGGCACATCAATGCGAGCTGTGGCAAGAAGGTTTGCTGTGTCTGTCAGCGTAGTGGCCAGTACATCAGGAGACGCGGAGGAGGCCGTAGGAGGGCAACAACCCAGCAGCAGGACCGCTACCTCCGCCTTTGTTTTCCAGCAGGCACAAAGTGCATGTGCCTGCTCAAACGGCAGGAGGGTGGGAGCACAGGTGGTGGTTGTGCCAGCCCAACAGCCCTGCCAGAGAACACCAAGAAAATTACCTCCAGCAGGCCACAAATGTGCATGTGCCTGCTCAAAGTCGGTCAGAAACAGACTCCGAGATGAGGGTGGTATGAGGGCCCAAGACGTCCACAGGTGGGGGTTGTGCTTACAGCCCAACACTGTGCAGGACGTTTGGCATTTGCCAGAGAACACCTCATCAGGAGCATGCCCAGACATTGTAGGGAGGTCATACAGGCATGTGGACGCCACACACACTACTGAGCCTCATTGTGACTTGTTTTAAGGACATTACATCAAAGTTGGATCAGCCTGTAGTGTGGTTTTCCACTTTAATTTTGAGTGTGACTCCAAATCCAGACCTCCATTTCAATTGATAATTTGTGTGATTTTGTTCTCAGCACATTCAACTATGTAAAGAAAAAAGTATTTAATAAGAATATTTCATTCATTCAGATCTAGGATGTGTTATTTTAGTGTTCCCTTTATTTTTTTGAGCAGTGTATATCACCCCTACCACAGCATTGTGCAACAATACGCCATCCCATCTGGTTTGGGCTTAGTGGGACTATAATTTGTTTTTCAACAGGACAATGACCCAAAACACCTCCAGGTTGTATAAAGGCTATTTGAACAAGAAGGAGAGTGATGGAGTGCTGCATCAGATGACCTGGCCTCCACAATCACCTGACCTCAACCAAATTGAAATGGTTTGGGATGAGTTGGACCACAGAGTGAAGGAAAAGCAGCCAACAACTACTCAGCATATGTGGGAACTCCTTCAAGACTTTTGGAAAATCATTCCAGGTGAAGCTGGTTGAGAGAATGCCAAGTGTGTGCAAAACTGTCATCAAGGCAAAGGGTGGCTACTTTGAAGAATCTCAAATCTCAAATATATTTTGATATGTTTAACACTTTTTTGGTTACTACATGATTCCATATGTGTTATTTCATAGTTTTGTTGTCTTCACTTTTATTCTACAATGTAGAAAATAGTAAAAATAAATAAATAAATAAACACCCTTGAACGAGTAGGTGTTCTAAAACTTTTGCCAGTATCGTATGCACAAACTCTTCCGAACTGTTTCGGCTGGGAAAGATGCGGACACCTTTAGACTTCTGATCAGTGAAGCAATTACAGCTCTGCGTTCATCACACCCATCCATCTACCTTTTCCATCCATCCATCAGTCCATTTATTTCTCTCTCTTCATTCCCGGTCTTGCCTCTACTTCAGCCTTGCCCTCAGAGCATCACTAACTCAGGGTTAACCAGGGGCACCGGCGAGAGAGCAAGAGAGGGGGAGAGAGAGTGACAGAAAGTGAAAACAGAGTCAGGGCCCTCCTCATCAAAACCGACTTGGCTGGCTTTGATTCACTCCTCTGTGCTTCTCTCTAGTCTAGTGTTTTATCTCCATCTTCCCCAACAATGGTCTCAGGCCTGCCTTGCTGCCTGGCAGGCTGTGTCTCAGTCTGTCTCATCTCAGGGCTCTAGGCCCTGTATAAAAGCCTTTATTCTCTCTCTCAGAGCCTGGAGTCTGAACTGAAGTGAAGAGAGTGCTGAAGAGGAGGATTTCCCATTGAGAAGTGCTGGCCGGCGGGGTTCGCTTTAAGTGGATTTTTCCTTTCCCCTTGCCACGTGTTGTTCCCAGGCCCATGGCATTATGACACCCCCGCCAGTGACCTCCACTTGAGACGTGCCCCGGGCCATGACAGCGGAAGCTTTTTCTGGGGATGGCTGATTGCTGCACGGCACAAAGCCAAAGTGTGAGCCGACGGATTGGTTGGTGGGTGGATGGATGGATGCACAGTGCAGTGAGCGCACAGCGTTATCATTAGGCATAATGCCCCGTTTGTGGTGGTACTATACTGTAGAGTACAGTGATATTCGTGTTTCCCCACCACCCCTTCCATCCACCCAGTTGAGGCCTAACCTGGTGAGGTAGGGGAGGGATGTGAAATGTAAAAATGTGCAGAGCCAGTTCAAATGTTAATGGAACATCTAAAATCCCCTGCTTAGCCAGCAGGTTGTAGGGAACAAAAGCCTGTCAAAGAGAGCAACAGCTGCTGTGGTGCTGCTATCAGGGTTGGGGGAGGGGGGGTTGATAGTGTGGTTAGGGTTTAACCCATTGGTGGGGGTGGTGGGGTGTGGTAATGGAATGGATAACTCCATTGCCCCAAATTACATTAAAGAGAAATGAAGCAATGATGGGGAGTGGTGGTGGAGGGAGGGTGAGGTGGGGGTGCAATCATCAGCATTTCAAAAGAATGGGGGCCAGAGAATGCAGATGATAGCGGTGGCTGGGCTCCTCCTCCATCCCTCCCTCCATCTCCTCCCCTGTGCCGGGCAGAAACCCTGTGGCTCTGTAGAGGCTGATGAAGATACTAGCCTGTCGCCCTGTGTTTGTAGGGGACAATGAGAGAAGAATCTTTCCCTCCATTCCTCCTCCTCCACTCCATTCCTCCTCCTCCACTGGAAGAGAACAGTATGAAAGCTGTCCCTTTTACCCACAACTCCCATGGGTCGCTGTGGGTCAACTTCACTGGAGACAACCCTGACAGTGGAAGTGCACTATCAGGGGAGAGAGACTTTTCAGAGCTTATAGCGGCAGGGTAGCCTAGTGGTTAGAGCATTGGACTAGTAAATCAAATCAAATCAAATTTTATTTGTCACATACACATGGTTAGCAGATGTTAATGCGAGTGTAGTGAAATGCTTGTGCTTCTAGTTCCGACAATGCAGTAATAACCAACAAGTAATCTAACTAACAATTCCTAAACTACTGTCTTATACACAGTGTAAGGGGATAAAGAATATGTACATAAGGATATATGAATGAGTGATATATGAATGAGGATATATGAATGAGGGATGGTACAGAGCACCATAGGCAAGATACAGTAGATGGTATCGAGTACAGTATATACATATAACCGGAAGGTTGCAAGTTCAAACCCCCGAGCTGACAAGGTCGTTCTGTCGTTCTGCCCCTGAACAGGCAGTTAACCCACTCGGCCGTCATTGAAAATAAGAATTTGTTCTTAACTGACTTGTCTGGTTAAATAAAGATTTTTTTTTTTAAAAGCTACAATTCTGCTAGCTTCAACAATGGAAGAGCCTTGAGAAGTCCCTTGACACATCTCTCTAAGTGAGGAAACACGACTGTCCTTTGCCGCAACGACTAACGGAGAAATTCTGTGAAAATATTACAATGTGTTCTGAATGCCACTCATATTCCTGCCCTTGACTAATGAAATTAGCTAGTAGGAGGCAAAGAAAAATGACAAACTGTTGTTGGACTTTGAGAGTGCACCCCCGGAAAACCTTGTCAAACCCTATCAGCTTCACATGTGGCCGTGTGCATAGTTTTGAATAGAACATGTATTTGTAACTGGTCTGAAGTCAGTCAAAAAGAAAATATATAGCCCACTGTAAAGCCACCTGTCACCAAGCCATCAGATTTACATGGCCTTCACTGGATTTTTACAGTTTAGGCCTGCACAAATAAAACCTTCACTCAAACAGCAACAAAGGAGCAACTCAATAAAGCCATTTATGAAGATCTAGCAGACAACAAATCAACCAAGATCCAGAGGGAATCTTTTCTTTTGCCAATAGTGCTGGACTAACTTTCTTTCTGAAAGGTTTCTCTATCTTTAAACAAGTTTTGATCAATTTACTATCGTCTTGGGAAATTTGAGAACTTCTAAACTGAAACGGAATGCTTCCCAGATTCGCTGACAGTGACAGACATAAATAATCACAATGGATACTCAAACCATCTGTGTTGCAAATCAAATCAAATTGTATTACATACATATACATACATATACTTAGCAGATGTTATTGTGGGTGTAGCAAAATGCTTGTGTTCCTAGCTCCAACAGTGCAGTAGTATTGAAAAGTGTAGTAGTATCTAAAAACAATTCACAATAATACAGCTGTTTTTCAGTCTCTTGGTCCCAGCTTTGATGAACCTGTACTGGCCTCGCCTTCTGGATGATAGCAGGTTGAACAGGCAGGGTGCTGTAGGTGTCCTGGAGGGCAGGTAGTTTTGGGCAGACAGTACCACTCTCTGGAGAGCCCTGCGGTTGCGGGCAGTGCAGTTGCTGTACCAGGTGGTGATACAGCCTGACAAGATGCTCTCAATTGTGCAGGGCCCAAGCCAAATTTCTTCAGCCTCCTGAGACTTTTTTCGTGGGATCTTGTCTATGTATAGTTGCCTGGGAGCACTACATTAGCTTCACGTTACATTTTTCGCTTTATTGTTTTCTGTGTGTTTCACTTCCAAATAAAGAGGATGGAACCATACCACGCTGCGTTTTGGTCCGATTCATATTACAACAATCGTGACAAACAGAGTATGTTACAATCCCTAATGTCTCTCTGAAAGGATATCCTCGCCCTGAGCTCGTCTACTTTATTATCCAGAGACTGAACATTAGCGAGTAATATACTCGGAAGCGGTGGATGGTGTGCACGCCTCCTAAGTCAGACCAGAAGTCCACACTGAATACCTCTTCTCCGCCAGCGGTGTTTTGGAGCAGCCTCTGGAATAAGTTCAATTGCCCTGGACCAATCTATTTTCAGAGTGAGGAGGGGTGGTTGATACATGAAGAAAAGAGCCTGATAATATTTAACCAGGGGAGATGTATCATCAATCTCCCCCGCTCTCTTCACCCCTGGGTTGTTCCCCATTGTCATGCCATCCCCGACCCCCATTCACTCCTTATTCAACATTTTGGGCACATTGTTCCACCTCACATGCCCCCTCTGAAGTACATTACTTTTCACACTCAATTCTCAAAGGAAAGGTTAGCCAAAAAAACATAATATGTTATGGCCGTATCAGGAGGTAACGAAACAACTTTCTTCACTCACACACAAGCATACAGAGGCTTGCACACGCACCACCCACACACGCACCACCCACACTTGCCCCACCCATCCTGAGGCTCTCTGCCTGGCTCTTTGGATGAAAGAAGATGTCATTTATCCAACTCATCCTCGCAACACCTATTAAAAACACTCTTTATTCCCCGGCTTGCGAAAGCTGCCTCTCTCTCTCCCCCTCGCTCCCTCGGCCTACTCCTCACAGGGAAATACAGGCCTCTGTGCCCATGTGTGTGAAATTGTGTGCAAATGCATACGTATGAGTGTGTCTGCATGTTCATCTACATCTGTCAGTGATTGTGTGTTTATCTGTGATAGCTTCAAGTAAATTGGAACAAAACTTTTGTCTAGGGTGTTTCACATATTTATCTGTTAATACCAGAGGTGAGAAGAGGAATGTGAGAGGGAAACTGAGGCCTGGCATGACAGAGTTCATCTGGAGCTAACAGAGTCCTTCTCTCTGTCTGGATGGCCAGGCGATGCATTATCTGTTTTGTTCCTGAAATCCCCTGCTCGCTGCTGGGGCCTCAGCCATTATAGGGGCTGGAGAGGTGCCCTAATGGGCTGGTGGGGGCGCTGTGAATGTGTGTCAGTTAGGGCTTGGCGTATCGCAAGAATCACATTGTTTCCGTTTGTCTCGTCTCTGTCACTCAATTCATTCTGTGACGCGTGCACCTTCCCATTTACTCACACATACCAAGCCCCTCCCCTGCCACTCACAACAACAGAGATGAGAGATCACTTCTTCCTCTCTGACAAGCGGTTTTAACTCGCTATTTGCATTTGAGGTGTGGTCCAACAGAATCGGTCACATGGACACCGAAAGAGATTCATCAATGATTTTACTCCTTAAATTGTGCGCCGAGCAGACGCTACTAAAACAGGAGTGTCAACGAACATTGGTTATGAAAAATCTGCTCAGTTTGTCGTGTGCGTTTTAGCCAGAGACTATTATACTATCTGTCTAGTCTGTGTTTCATTAATGCGTAATAAGCATAAAACACAATTACATATAAGGAATTGCCAACTCGTTCTCATTGTGAGAAATAAAGTAGGCCACTTGATTACAACATCTGAACAAAGTGGACAGGCTAGCGTGCTGTTCAGACTGTTGGAGACTGACAGAAGGGTGTGGACAATACAATTAAACTGTTATGCCTTGTTTGCTAGCAAATAGATCCAAGTTGGCTAAACTTGTCATATAAAGATTAGCTGGGTACTCACTAGCACGTGGGCTTGTGCTTAATAAGAGATTGTTTATGACATCTGTATAATTCTATAATGCCTTATACAAGAACTTGGTCATTATTAGTGAATGTTCATTATGCATGCATGCATGGTTAAATTTGTTTAAAAAAAAAGTATTTTTCATAGACAAACTTTAAAGCCAGATTAGTGATTATTGCAAAAAGCAAGTTAAACTATTTTTATAAAATAATTGAAGTATTATTGAGTCTTATGGTTGTGGGAGGAGTATGTTTAACCTAGGTATAATTACAGTCTGAATTCATTAGAATTCATTAGATTATTGCTGACTGTTTGAAATGCAGTGTATTTGACCTTTAACTATATATCAAAGATTATTTAGAGAAAACATGAAAACAAAATGTTTAGATGCATCGTGAATCACCCATAAGTTAGAAAAACAAAAATCAAGATATGCTTTTCAGCCCATATCACCCAGCCCTAGTGTCAGTACTCTGCTCATAGCTCACACCCCTGCAGTCTGTCTCTCTCGGTCTGCAGCCTTCGCCTTGTTAACTCAATATAACAACTGGGACGGCAGTGAGGTTTGGAAACTGTATCAAAAATACATTGTGATTAAAAGGGACACAATGAGAAGTTCTTTTTAGTATCTCATAAATGTATGCTGAATAGATTATAGTGTACAGACACACGACCCAGACTGAAATTGAATAGGGAAACCAGTCCAGAGCATCTGTGCTGTGCAGCCTTGTACTGGAAAATAAATGTACTAAAGATCAGTTTAGATCTTAAGTAGAATTGAAATCACAAGCTTCTATGTTATAACTATAGGGAGAAGTGTGTGTGTGTGTGTGTGTGTGTGTGTGTGTGTGTGTGTGTGTGTGTGTTGAGAACTGGGCAGAAATAAACACTCTGACCCATAACCTACTTGGCTGAGGGTCCTGCATTTTCAATCTTGTTCTATTTCCTTCTTTTCCTTCTATAGATCCTTCATCACTCCCTCCCTCCCCTCTTTCCTCAGACCGCATCCTGATTAGTACTATAATTAAGGACATTTGGAGGAAAGAGTGGTGGTGTTGGGGATATGATGGTGGTGTTGGGGATATGATGGTGGTGTTGGGGATATGATGGAGGTGGTGGGGATATGATGGAGGTGGTGGGGATATGATGGTGGTGGTGGGGATATGATGGTGGTGTTGGGGATATGATGGAGGTGGTGGGGATATGATGGAGGTGGTGGGGATATGATGGCGGTGGTGGGGATATGATGGCGGTGGTGGGGATATGATGGAGGTGGTGGGGATATGATGGCGGTGGTGGGGATATGATGGAGGTGGTGGGGATATGATGGCGGTGGTGGGGATATGATGGCGGTGGTGGGGATATGATGGCGGTGGTGGGGATATGATGGCGGTGGTGGGGATATGATGGAGGTGGTGGGGATATGATGGTGGTGTTGGGGATATGATGGAGGTGGTGGGGATATGATGGAGGTGGTGGGGATATGATGGAGGTGGTGGGGATATGATGGAGGTGGTGGGGATATGATGGTGGTGTTGGGGATATGATGGAGGTGGTGGGGATATGATGGAGGTGGTGGGGATATGATGGCGGTGGTGGGGATATGATGGCGGTGGTGGGGATATGATGGCGGTGGTGGGGATATGATGGCGGTGGTGGGGATATGATGGAGGTGGTGGGGATATGATGGAGGTGGTGGGGATATGATGGAGGTGGTGGGGATATGATGGAGGTGGTGGGGATATGATGGCGGTGGTGGGGATATGATGGCGGTGGTGGGGATATGATGGCGGTGGTGGGGATATGATGGCGGTGGTGGGGATATGATGGCGGTGGTGGCGGTGGAGGGGACATGATGACGGTGGTGGTGGTGGTGGGGATATGATGGAGGTGGTGGGGATATGATGGCAGTGGTGGTGGTGTTGGGGATATGATGATGGTGATGGCGGAGGTGGGAATATGATGACGGTGGTGGGGATTTGATGACGGTGGTGTGGATATGATGACGGTGGTGTGGATATGATGCCGGTGGTGAGGATATGATGACGGTGGTGTGGATATGATGACGGTGGTGTGGATATGATGACGGTGGTGTGGATATGATGACGGTGGTGGGGATATGATGATGGTGGTGTGGATATGATGACGGTGGTGTCGGTGGAGGGGATAGGATGACGGTGGTGTCGGTGGAGGGGATAGGATGACGGTGGTGTCGGTGGAGGGGATAGGATGACGGTGGTGTCGGTGGTGGGGATATGATGACGGTGGTGTGGATATGATGATGGTGGTGTGGATATGATGACGGTGGTGTGGATATGATGACGGTGGTGTCGGTGGAGGGGATAGGATGACGGTGGTGTCGGTGGAGGGGATAGGATGACGGTGGTGTCGGTGGAGGGGATAGGATGACGGTGGTGGGGATAGGATGACGGTGGTGTCGGTGGTGGGGATATGATGACGGTGGTGTGGATATGATGATGGTGGTGTGGATATGATGACGGTGGTGTGGATATGATGACGGTGGTGTCGGTGGAGGGGATAGGATGACGGTGGTGTCGGTGGTGGGGATAGGATGACGGTGGTGTCGGTGGAGGGGATAGGATGACGGTGGTGGGGATAGGATGACGGTGGTGTCGGTGGTGGGGATATGATGACGGTGGTGGGGATATGATGACGGTGGTGGGGATATGATGACGGTGGTGGGGATATGATGACGGTGGTGTCGGTGGAGGGGATAGGATGACGGTGGTGTCGGTGGAGGGGATAGGATGACGGTGGTGTGGATATGATGACGGTGGTGTCGGTGGAGGGGATAGGATGACGGTGGTGTCGGTGGAGGGGATATGATGACGGTGGTGGGGATATGATGATGGTGGTGTGGATATGATGACGGTGGTGTGGATATGATGACGGTGGTGTGGATATGATGACGGTGGTGTCGGTGGAGGGGATAGGATGACGGTGGTGTCGGTGGTGGGGATAGGATGACGGTGGTGTCGGTGGAGGGGATAGGATGACGGTGGTGGGGATAGGATGACGGTGGTGTCGGTGGTGGGGATATGATGACGGTGGTGGGGATATGATGACGGTGGTGGGCATATGATGACGGTGGTGGGGATATGATGACGGTGGTGTCGGTGGAGGGGATAGGATGACGGTGGTGTCGGTGGAGGGGATAGGATGATGGTGGTGTGGATATGATGACGGTGGTGTCGGTGGAGGGGATAGGATGACGGTGGTGTCGGTGGAGGGGATATGATGACGGTGGTGGGGATATGATGACGGTGGTGTCGGTGGAGGGGATAGGATGACGGTGGTGTCGGTGGAGGGGATAGGATGACGGTGGTGGGGATAGGATGACGGTGGTGGGGATATGATGACGGTGGTGGGGATATGATGACGGTGGTGTCGGTGGAGGGGATAGGATGACGGTGGTGTCGGTGGAGGGGATATGATGACGGTGGTGGGGATAGGATGACGGTGGTGTCGGTGGTGGGGATATGATGACGGTGGTGGGGATATGATGACGGTGGTGGGGATATGATGACGGTGGTGGGGATATGATGACGGTGGTGTGGATATGATGACGGTGGTGTCGGTGGAGGGGATAGGATGACGGTGGTGTCGGTGGAGGGGATAGGATGAGGGTGGTGGGGATATGATGACGGTGGTGGGGATATGATGACGGTGGTGTCGGTGGAGGGGATATGATGACGGTGGTGGGGATATGATGACGGTGGTGGGGATATGATGACGGTGGTGTGGATATGATGACGGTGGTGTGGATATGATGACGGTGGTGTGGATATGATGACGGTGGTGTCGGTGGAGAGGATAGGATGACGGTGGTGTCGGTGGAGGGGATAGGATGACGGTGGTGTCGGTGGAGGGGATAGGATGACGGTGGTGTCGGTGGAGGGGATAGGATGACGGTGGTGTGGATATGATGACGGTGGTGTCGGTGGAGAGGATAGGATGACGGTGGTGTCGGTGGTGGGGATAGGATGACGGTGGTGTCGGTGGTGGGGATATGATGACGGTGGTGGGGATATGATGACGGTGGTGGGGATAGGATGACGGTGGTGGGGATATGATGACGGTGGTGGGGATAGGATGACGGTGGTGGGGATAGGATGACGGTGGTGGGGATATGATGACGGTGGTGGGGATAGGATGACGGTGGTGGGGATAGGATGACGGGGTGGTGTCGGTGGTGATGGAGGTGGTGGGGATATGATGGAGGTGGTGGGGATATGATGACGGTGGTGTGGATATGATGGAGGTGGTGGGGATAGGATGACGGTGGTGTCGGTGGTGGGGATAGGATGACGGTGGTGTCGGTGGTGGGGATATGATGACGGTGGTGGGGATATGATGACGGTGGTGGGGATAGGATGACGGTGGTGGGGATAGGATGACGGTGGTGGGGATATGATGACGGTGGTGGGGATAGGATGACGGTGGTGGGGATAGGATGACGGTGGTGGGGATATGATGACGGTGGTGGGGATAGGATGACGGTGGTGGGGATATGATGGAGGTGGTGGGGATATGATGGAGGTGATGGGGATTAAATGACGGTGGTGTGGATATGATGGAGGTGGTGGGGATAGGATGACGGTGGTGTCGGTGGTGGGGATAGGATGACGGTGGTGTCGGTGGTGGGGATAGGATGACGGTGGTGTCGGTGGTGGGGATATGATGACGGTGGTGGGGATATGATGACGGTGGTGGGGATAGGATGACGGTGGTGGGGATATGATGACGGTGGTGGGGATAGGATGACGGTGGTGTCGGTGGTGGGGATAGGATGACGGTGGTGTCGGTGGTGGGGATATGATGACAGTGGTGGTGGTGGTGGTGGGGATATGGTGTCGGTGGTGGGGATATGATGACGGTGGTGTCAGTGGTGGGGACATGATGACGGTGGTGTCGGTGGTGGGGATATGGTGTCGGTGGTGGGGATATGATGACGGTGGTGTCGGTGGTGGGGATATGATGACGGTGGTGTCGGTGGTGGGGATATGGTGTCGGTGGTGGGGATATGATGACGGTGGTGTCGGTGGTGGGGACATGATGACGGTGGTGTCCGTGGTGGGGATATGATGACGGTGGTGGGGATATGATGACGGTGGTGTCGGTGGAGGGGATATGATGACGGTGGTGTCGGTGGAGGGGATATGATGACAGTGGTGGTGGTGGTGGCGCTGGTGGGGATATAGTAGTGGCGGTGCTGGTGATATAGTAGTTGCGGTGTTGGGGATATGATGGCGGTGTTGGGGATATGATGGCGGTGGTGGCGGTGTTGGGGATATGATGGTGGTAGTGTTAGGGATACGATGGTGGTAGTGTTAGGGATACGATGGTGGTAGTGTTAGGGATACGATGGTGGTAGTGTTAGGGATACGATGGTGGTAGTGTTAGGGATACGATGGTGGTAGTGTTAGGGATACGATGGTGGTAGTGTTAGGGATACGATGGTGGTAGTGTTAGGGATACGATGGTGGTAGTGTTAGGGATACGATGGTGGTAGTGTTAGGGAATTGATGGTGGTAGTGTTAGGGAATTGATGGTGGTAGTGTTAGGGATATGATGGTGGTAGTGTTAGGGATATGATGGTGGTAGTGTTAGGGATATGATGGTGGTAGTGTTAGGGATATGATGGTGGTAGTGTTAGGGATATGATGGTGGTAGTGTTAGGGATATGATGGTGGTAGTGTTAGGGATATGATGGTGGTAGTGTTAGGGATATGATGGTGGTAGTGTTAGGGATATGATGGTTGTAGTGTTAGGGAGGTACAGTAAGTTGTAATGAGGTCGAAGTAGCAGTAATGCTTCCAGTGGCAATAGTAGGTCTAGTTACCTGGTAGTAGTAACCAAGCATTTAATAATCATACTACTTGCAGTAGGAGGCTTCTCCTCGGTGATAGCTGATGTGTCGTGAGTGGTATAGCACAAAGGGACATTACACAGCGTGAGTGACACCCATAGAGTCTAACGTAAAGTGCTTTGAAACCAAGTGGAATAACCCTGTATAAAATGTAATCTATTATCAGTAGGTCAGTCATATCCCTATGTAGTATGTTGAGGAAAGTTTTAGGCAGCTGATGCAGTGTCATGCTCCAGTTGATCCACCCACAGTGTGATGTGATCGGAGGGAGACGGGCTCTCACTAAGTACACATGAGTCATCAGGCCAGCTATGCAGGGATAACAGGGGACAGGCCCCGGCCTGTGTGTGTGTGTGTGTGTGTGTGTGTGTGTGTGCGTGTGAAGCTTGTGCGCAATCTGCAAGTGTGCATGCTTGCATTTGTCTGTGCACAGTGCACCAGTGTGTGTGTGTCTGCCTTTCTTCTCGTCTGTATGTGTGTGTGTGTGTGTGCAGGTCTCGGGACCGGAGCAGAGATACTGTGTGCATGACACAGGTAGACGGAGAAAGGACAGCGAACAGGGCTGTGTTAGTCACAGGACCGCAGCGGCCTTTCCATCCACACATCCAATGTACACACACACTTCCCTTTGAAGTGTTTGAGTTGTTTTTACGTCCCTCTCTCTCACTCTCAGGATAATGGACCTGCTGACATTCAGCTGCCCCACATAAAGATTATCATGAAATAACCCGGTTAGTAGGGAGGGACACACACAAATTCTGATACACACACATACACACACACGCGCACATGCTTTCAGCACTTTCATTTGCCTCACTGATCAAAACTCATTGTCTCATGCTCTCTCGTCCCTCTGCAGCAGACATATGGTGAGCAATATGTTTGGAACATCAAATCGAAATATTGAATTGCAAATTGCAGGTAGCCTAGTGGTTAGAGCGTTGGGTCAGTAACCGAAAGGTTGCTGGATCAAATCCCTGAGCTGACAAGGTAAAAATCTGTCGTTCTCCGAGCAAGGCAGCTAAACCACTGCTCCCCGGGCACTGAAGATGTGGATGTCGAATAAGGCAGCCCACTGCACCTCTCTGATTCAGAGGGGTTGGGTTAAATGGGGAAGGCACATTTCAGTTGAATGCATGTACAACTGACTAGGTATCCCCCTTTCCCCAGTATGATCAACACAGAGTAACGGTTGGGCACTAGAGAACAGTCAGCCAGTCATCCACCCACCTGCCTTCCCAGCCCCACAGCTCAGAGGTCAAGTGCAGAGAATTACCCAGAGAGCCGGTTGGGCACTAGAGGTCAGTCAGCCCTGCAGTCCCTCAAGCCATCCAACCACCAGCCTCCCTACCTGTGGGCCTTAACTACAATATGAGTGGAGCCACCACAAACAATGGCTAATCACTGGCCACACACACACACACGGCTGGGTGTGTATGATGAGAAAGTCTGGCAAATGCTACCTACCGCTGACTGAACGGCAGCTGTCTGCTGTGTGTGGAGCACTCACAAACACCACATTTAAATACAGACACATGGAAAAAGCTCACACACACACTGACCTAATAGACAGACACACAGTCAGACGCGGCAAACAAACCACCCACAAAACAACATCAGTAGCACAGCATCAGCAACGCGACCATTCCAGCAACATGAAAACAATGGGGGACAGGCTGCTGCTCTGCTAAAAGAGCAGTGGGCTGGCAAAACAGCTGAGTGGGACAACATCAAGGCCTCCCCCCCACCCAACACACTATAAGCCTGGGGGAGTTAGGACCGTTCACAGTCCACACAATATCTGAAGCACCCACTATGTGGCTTCTGTTAGAGACTGCTGAGATGCTTTTCAGACATTAGAAATGGGTTATACGTGCCTTTGAAAATTAGGACATTATACCTGTTGGTTAAACTGACCTTAGATACGTTTGGTGTGGAAGAGGAGAGGAGAAATCTGTATTTCCCAGATGCTATCCCTCGTTTGCCTCACACTAATGGGAGACTGTGGGAGAGGTCTAGTTACGTGCCCCATACACAGGAAGAAACTTCCCATCTCACATTTTCTCTTTTTTCCTCTCCCTCTCTGTCCTCTCTTTAGGGATCCATACCAGTCTATATAATTAACTTAACTGCTTGGCCGTCTGCTGATGGGGTTTTTGGGCCAGCTCAGGTCCGAGTGCTGCCTGCCATGAGGCGTGCTGCCTGCCATGAGGCGTGCTGCCTGCCATGAGGCGTGCTGCCTGCCATGAGGCGTGCTGCCTGCCATGAGGCGTGCTGCCTGCTATGAGGCGTGCTGCTCACCTGTATTCTTACACCTTGACTGGGCTATCAGCTCATTCCCCATCAGCTGCCCAATTCCTGGAGACTACAGCCAATTGAGCTAAGGGAAGGGAGGAATAGAGGAAGGGATGGAGAGGAAGGGAGGGATAGAGGAAGGGATGGCGAGGGGAAGAGGCTTGTGTTAAGATAGCAGCAGTATGGGTGCGGCTGGCCAGGCTGGGGGACCTGCAGCATGGCTGCCTGGTTTGGCTGGCTGTTTGAAGAATTTCTGGGCTTGAAGACCAGACACCTCCTCTCTCCTCACGCTCTCTGTCCTTCCTACTTCTCCACCCTCTCGTTTCCTCCTCACCCCAGTTTTCTTGATTCTTTCTTTTCCCTCTTTCTCCACCTCTTCCCCTCCCTCTCTCTCATTCCTCAGTCTTTTCTCTACTCAATTCAATTCAAGGGGCTTTATTGGCATGGGAAATGTGTTAACATTGCCAAAGCAAGTGAGGTAGATAATATACAAAAGTGAAATAAACAATAAAAATTAACAATTCACATACAGAAGTGTCAAAACGATAAAGACATTACAAATTAGAGGTCGCCCGATTATGATTTTTCAACGCCGATACAGATACCGATTATTGGAGGACCAAAAAAAGCCGATATCGATTAATCGGCCTATTTTTTTGTTGTAATAATGACAATTACAACAATACTGAATTAACACTTATTTTAACTTAATATAAAACATCAATAAAATCAATTTAGCCTCAAATAAATAATGAAACATGTTCAATTTGGTTTAAATAATGCAAGAACAAAGTGTTGGAGAAGAAAGTAATATGTGCCATGTAAAAATGTGTGCCATGTAAAATATGTGCCATGCAAAAATGTGTGCCATGTAAAATATGTGCCATGTAAAAATGTGTGCCATGTAAATATGTGCCATGTAAAATATGTGCCATGTAAAAAAGCTAACGTGTATGTTCCTTGCTCAGAACATGAGAACATATGAAAGTTGGTGGTTCCTTTAAACGTGAGACTTCAATATTCCAAGGTAAGAGGTTTTAGGTTGTAGTTAATATAGTATTTATAGGACTATTTCTCTCTATACCATTTGTATTTTGGATGTTTTTGGATGTTCTTATAGGCACTACAGTATTGCCAGTATAACAGTATAGCACATCGACAACAGCCACACTCAAAGCATCGTTACCCATCGCTCCACAAAAGCCACGGCCCTTGCAGCGCAAGGGGAATAACTACTTCAAATCTAAAAGCGAGTGACGTTTGAAACAGTATTAGCGTACACCCAGCTAACTAGCTGGCCATTTCACATTGGTTACACCAGCCAATAGGCTGATAGGCTTAAAGTCATAAACAGCGCTGTGCTTGCAAAGAGCTGCTGGCAAAACACACAAAAGTGCTGTTTGAATGAATGATTACGGGCCTGCTGCTGCTCAGTCAGACTGCTCTATCAAATCAGACTTAATTATAACATAATAACACACAGAAATACGAGCCTTTGGCCATTAATATGATCGAATCCGGAAACTATCATTTCGAAAACAAAACGCTTATTATTTCAGTGAAAGACAGAACCGTTCGGTATTTTATCTAACAGGTGGCATCCCTAAGTCTAAATATAATTGTTACATTGCACAACCTTCAATGTATGTCATAATTATGTAAAATTCTGGCAAATTAGTTTGCAATGAGCCTGGCAGCCCAAACTGCTGCATATACCCTGACCCTGCGTGCAATGAACGCAAGAGAAATGACACAATTTCACCTGGTTAATATTGCCTGCTAAACTGGATTAGTAGTTATAGCTAGTGATTATGATTGATTGTTTTTTATAAGATAAGTTTAATGCTAGCTAGCAATTTACCTTGGCTTCTACTGCATTCGTGGTACAGGCAGCCTACTCGTGGATTGCAATGGTTAGACCGTTGGACTAGTTAACTGTGCGGTTGCAAGATTGAATCCCCTGAGCTGACAAGGTGAAAATCTGTCGTTCTGCCCCTGAACGAGGCAGTTAACCCACAGTTCCTAGGCCGTCATTGAAAATAAGAATGTGTTCTTAACTGACTTGTCTAGTTAAATAAAAAAGGTATATAAAAAAATACAATTTAAATAAAAAATAGGAAATCGGCGCCCAAAAATACAGATTGTTATGAAAACTTGAAATCGGCCCTAATTAAATCGGCCATTCCGCTTCCTTTTAGGTGGTTGTATAATTTAACGTCTCTTTTCTGGATTTTGATAATTAGTGGGCATCGGCCTAATTCTGTTCTGCATGCATACTCTCACTCTTCTTCCCCACCCCCCCCACCCCTCCTTCTCTCCCCTCCCGGTCTTTCCTTGTCTCTCAATTCAATTCAAAGGAGATTTTGTGGCATGGGAAACATGTGTTTACATTGTCAAAGCAAGTGAAATACAATAAACAAACGTGAGAAGACGCAAAACATCAACAAAAACCTCAGAAAGGTTTAAAAAATATAGACATTTGAAGTGTTATATTATCAGCTATGTACAGTCTCTCTCTCTCTCTCTCTCTCTCCCTCTCTCTGGGGGCTGAGTGCCAGTGAAGGGAGTTTTGTTGGTGTAATTTACATCCACCCCCCAACAGACCCTCCTCCCTCCCTCCACCACTTCAGTTTACTGTGTCCAGGCTCTAATAAAGTTTTATTATGGTTCTCTCAGGGAGGAGAGATAACTCATCCTGGAAAATACAAGGTCTGAGGTCACATCCCTTTGACCTAAAGAGCAGGAGCCTAGACTTAATCAAAGACATTGAAAATGCAGACATTGTCATCCTACAAGAAACATTGTATAGAGGAGACGGACCCACTGGTTTTCCTCAAGGTTACAGAGAGCTGGTAGTCCTATAAACCAAACTACCAGGTGTGAAACAGAGAAGAGACTCAGGGGGTATGCGAATTTGGTATAGAGCAGACCTAACCAACTCCATTAAATTTGGCAAAACAGGAACATTTTACATCTGGCTAGAAATAATATGGACATTTTCTCAACAGAGGAAAAATGTCTTCATGTGTGCTACCTATATCCCCCCAATAGATTCCCCATATTTTAACGATGACAGCTTCTCCATCCTAGAGGGGAGATCAACCATTTCCAGGCCCAGGGACATGTACTAGTGTACTAGTCTGTGGCGACACAAATGAAGGAACTGGACAAGAACCTGACACTCTCAGCACACAGGGGGACAAACACCTACCTGGAGGTGGCAGTATTCCCTCCCAAACACGCCCCCCCTAGACACAGCTATGACAAAACAACCAACAAAAACGGGTCACAACTCCTGCGGCTCCGTCACACGCTGGGTCTGTACATAGTCAATGGCAGGCTTCGAGGGGACTCCTATGGTAGGTACTCCTACAGCTCATACCTTGGCAGTAGTACGGTGGAATGCTTTATCACTGACCTCAACCCAGAGTCTCTCAGAGCGTTCAGGGTCAGTCCACTGACACGCCTATCAGATCACAGCAAAATCACAGTCAACTTGAACAGAGCAATACTCAATCATGGGGCATCAAAGCCAAGGGAACTGAACAATATTAAGAAATGCTATAGATGGAAGGAATGTAGCGTAGAAACCTACCAAAAAACAATTAGGCAACAACAAATTCAATCCCTTTTGGACAACTTTGTGGATTTTACTGTAATAGTGAAAGTGTAAATGTGGCAGTAGAAAGCCTAAACAGTATATTTGACCTCTCAACTTCCCTATCAAAGCAAACAACTTCAAGCAGACAACCTAAGAAAATTTAAAACAATAATAAATGGTTTGATGAAGAATGCAAAAACCTAAAGAAAGAAATTGAGAAACCTATCCAAACAAAAACATAGCCAGAAAACCTGAGTCTACGCCTTCACTATGGTGAATCACTAAAATAATACAGAAATACACTATGGAAAAAGAAGGAACAGAATATCAGAAATCGGTTGAATGTAATTGAAGAATCCATAGAATCTAACCACTTCTGGGAAAGCTGAAACACGCTAACGAAACAGAAACACGAAGAGTTATTTATCCAAAACTGAGATGTATGGATAAACCACTTCTCCAATCTTTTTGGCTCTATAACAAAGAACAAACAGTAAAAACATATTTATAATCAATTACAAATGTAAAAATCTTATATTAAAGGCTACAAGAACACACTGGATTCTACAATTACACTGAATGAACTACAGGACAAAATAATCACCCTCCAACCCAAAAAGGCCTGTGGTGTTGATAGTATCCTAAATTAAATTATAAAATATAGAGACCACAAATTCCAATTGGCTATAGCTAAATTCTTTAACATCATCCTCAGCTCTGGCATCTTCCCCAATATTTGGAACCAAGGACTGATCACCCCAATCCACAAAAGTATGGACAAATTCGACCCCAATAACTACCGTGGGATATGTGTCAACGGCAAATTTTGTAAAATCCTCTGCATTATCATTAACAGCAGACGTTTATATTTCCTCAGTGAAAACAATGTACTGAGCAAAAGTCAAATTGGCTTGTTCCCAAATTACCGTACGACAGACCACATACAGTGCATTCGGAATGTATTCAGACCCCTTGACTTTTCCCACATTGTTACATTACAGCCTTATTCTAAAATGTATTGAATTGTCGCCCCACATCAATCTACACACAATACCTCATAATGACAACGCAAAAACAGGTTTGTAAAATTTTTGTCAAAGGTATATAAAAAAAGATTAACGGAAATATGACATTTACATAAGTATTTAAACCCTTTACTCAGTACTTTGTTGAAGCACCTTTAGCAGCGATTACAGCCTTGAGTCTTCTTGGGTATGATGCGACAAGCTTGGCCCACCTGTATTTGGGGAGTTTCTCCCATTCTTCAGTGCAGATCCTCTCAAGCTCTGTCAGATGGGAAGCGTCGCTGCCCAGCTATTTTCAGGTCTCTCCAGAGATATTTGATCGGGTTTAAGTCCGGGCTCTGGCTGGGCCACTCAATGACATTCAAACTTGTCCCGAAGCCACTCCTGCGTTGTCTTGGCTATGTGCTTAAGGTCATTGTCCTATTGGAAGGTGAACCTCCAACCCAGTCTGAGGTCCTGAGCGCTCTGGAGCAGGTTTTCCCTCAATCCTGACTGGTCTCAGTTCCTGCCGGTGAAAAACATCCCCACAGCATGATGCCGCCACCACCATGCTTTACCGTAGGGATTGTGCCAGGTTTTATCCAGATGTGACGCTTGGCAATGATGCCAAAGAGTTAAATCTTGGTTTCATCAGACCAGAAAACCTTGTTTCTCATGGTCTGAGTCTTTTAGGTTCTCTCTGGCAAACTCCATGCGAGCTGTCGTGCCTTTTACTGAGAAGTGGCTTCCGCCTGGCCACTCTACCATAAAGGCCTGATTGGTGGAGTTCTGCAGAGATGGTTGTCCTTCTGGAAGTTTCTCCCATCTCCACAGGGGAACTCTGGAGCTCTGTCAGAGTGACCATCAGGTTCTTGGTCACCTCCCTGACCAAGGCCCTTGTCCCCTGATTGCTCAGTTTGGCCAGGCAGTCAGCTCTAGGAAGAGTCTTGGCGGTTCCAAACTTCTTCCATATAGAAATGATGGAGGCCACTGTGTTCTTGGGGACCTTCAATGCTGCAGAAATGTTTTGGTACCCTTCCCCAGATCTGTGCCTCGACACAATCCTGTCTCAGAGCTCTACAGACAATTTTGTCAACCTCATGGCTTGGTTTTGGCTCAGACATGCACTGTCCACTGTGGGACCTTGTATAGACAGGTGTGTGCCTTTCCAAATCATGTCCAATGAATTGAATTTACCACAGGTGGACTCCAATCAAGTTGTATAAACATCTCAAGGATGATCAATGGAAACAGTATGCACCTGAGCTCAATTTCGAGTCTCATAGCAAAGCGTCTGAATACTTATGTAAGTAAGGTATTTCTGTTCTTTATTTGTAATAAAATTGCAAACATTTCTAAAAAACCTGTTATCGCTTTGTCATTATGGGTTATTGTGTGTAGATTGATGGAAAAAAAGAAAGGTGATCCATCGTAGAATAAGGCTCTAACATAACAAAATGTGGGAAAAGGTAAGGGATCGGAATACTTTATTAATGCACTGTATTCACCCTGCACACCTTAATTGACAAACAAACAAACTAAAACAAAGGCAAAGTCTTCTCATGCTTTGTTGATTTCAAAAAAAGCTTTTGACTCAATTTGGCACGAGGGTCTGCTATACAAATAGACAAAAAGCGGTGTTGGGGGGGAAAACATAAGACATTATAAAATCCATATACACAAACAACAAGTGTAAAATTAGCAAAAAACACACATTTCTTTCAAAAGGGCTGTGGGGCGAAACCGGGATGCAGCTTGCTCCCCACCCTATTCAACCTATATATCAACGAATTGACGAGGGCACTAGAACGGTCTCCAGCACCCGGCCTCACCCTACCAGAATCTGAAGTCAAATATCTACTGTTTGCTGATGATCTGGTGCTTCTGTCACCAACCAAGGAGGGCCTACAGCAGCACCTAGATCTTCTGCACAGATTCTGCTAGACCTGGGCCCTGACAGTTGATCTCAGTAAGACAAAAATAATAGTGTTCCAAAAAGAGTGCAGTTGCCAGGACCACTAATACAAATTCCATACCCCGGCCAAAACATCAGCTCCACAGGTAACTCCCACAAAGCTGTGAAGGATCGAAAAGACAAGGCAAGAAGGGCCTTCTACGCCATCAAAAATAACATTTTACATCCAAATTAAGATCTGTCAAAAAAAACTTGAATCAGTTATAGAACCCATTGCCCTTCATGGTTGTGAGGTCTGGGGTCAGCTCACCATCCAATAATTCACAAAATAGGACAAACAAATTGAGACTGCATGCATAATTCTGCAAAAACATCATCTGTGTACAACGTAAAACACCAAATAATGCATGCAGAGCAGAATTAGGCCGATACCCGCTAATTATCAAAATCCAGAAAATAGACCTTCAATTCTACAACCACCTAAAAGGAAGCGATTCCCAAACCTTCCATAACAAAGCCATCACCCACAGAGAGATTAACCTAGAGAAGAGTCCCCTAAGCAAGCTGTTCTTCGGGCTTCAAACACACACCCCACAGTGCCCCAGGACAGCAACAGCAAAAACAATTAGACCCAGACAAATCATGAGAAAAAAATATTTAATTACCTGACACACTGGAAACAATTTACCAAAAAAACTGGAATGTTTTTTGGCTCTAAACAGAGAGTAAATAGTGTCAGAAAACCTAACCCAAAATGAAGGAAAGCTTTGACTATGTACAGACTTATTGAGCATAGCCTTGCTATTGAGAAAGGCTGCTGTAGGAAGACCTGGCTCTCAAGAGAAGACAGGCTATGTGCACACTCCCTACAAAATAAGGTAGAAACTGAGCTGCACTTCCTAACCTCCTGCCAAACGTATGACCGTATTAGAGACATATCTGATATCCCTCAGATTTCACAGACCCACAAAGAATTCAAAAACAAATCCAATTTTGATCAAATCCCATATCTATTGGGTGAAATACCACAGTGTGCCATCACAGCAGCAAGATCTGTGACCTGTTGTCTCAAAAAAAGGGCAACCAATGAAGAACAAACACCATTGTATTTATTTTCCCTTTTGTACTCTAAACATTTGCACATCGTTATAACACTGTACATTGCCATATTATGACATTTGAAAATGTCTCTATTCCATTGAACCTTACACTTCAAGGGGGATAGGTGTGTGAGAGTGAAAGGTACTGGGGTTGCTCAAGAAGCACCAAGTAGACAAGATGAAGCTTTAGAGAATGTAGAGGGAAAAATGGGATCATATTCCAATCCCTTCACAAGCAGAATCTGGACAGGGGTTGAAGTACAATATACAGAATAGGTCAAATCGATGATGCAACAGGTGTCACATTGCATAATCCATATCAGGCTAGACTCCTTGGCCCAGTAGGATAGTAAACATCCTAAAGCAATAGCCAACTTCCTGTTCCTGCAGAGGCCTAAATGTCATCTCTAATATACACAACGTCTTCCAGTAAGCTCCAGATAGGACAGCAGGCCTGGTGCCATTAAAACCAACACACTGACACACAGAGAGAGAGACTAGGCACAACTAAGACAACATAACCAACAAAAATGTGTCACAACTCCTGCAGCTCCGTCACACGCTGGGTCTGTACATAGTCAATGGTAGGCTTCGAGGGGACTCCTATGGTAGGTACACCTACAGCTCATCTCTAGGCAGTAGTACTGTAGACTACTTTATCACTGACCTCAACCCAGAGTCTCTCGGAGCGTTCACAGTCAGCCCACTGACACGCCTATCAGATCACAGCAAAATCCCAGTCTACTTGAACAGCGCAATCATGAGGCATCAAAGCAAAAAGGAACTGAGTAATATTAAGAAATGCTATTGATGGAAGGAATGTAGTATGGAAACCTACCAACTTGGCAGTAGAAAATCTTAACAGTATATTTGACCTCTCAGCTTCCCTATCAAATCTAAAAATGTCAAACAGAAAACCGAAGAAAATGAACAATGACAAATGGTTTGATGAAGAATGCAAAAACCTAAGAAAGAAATTTAGTAACCTGTCCAACCAAAAACATAGAGACCCAGAAAACCTAAGTCTACGCCTTCACTATGGTGAATCACTAAAACAATACAGAAATACACTATGGAAAAAGAAGGAACAGCACATCAGAAATTAGCTCAATGTAATTGAAGAATCCATAGACTCTAACCACTTCTGGGAAAATTGGAAAACACTAAACAAACAACATAAAGAATTATCTATCCAAAATGGAGATGTATGGGTAAACCACTTCTCCAATCATTTCGGCTCTATAACACAGAACAAACAGCAAAAACATATATATTTGTACTTTAACCATTTGCACATCGTTGTACATAATATGACATTTGTAATGTCTTTAATCTTTTGGAACTTCTGTGAGTGTAATGTTAACTGTCCATTTTATTTGTTTATTTCACTTTTGTATATTATCTACGTCACTTGCTTTGGCAATGTTAACATATGTTTCCCATGCCAATAAAGCCCTTGAATTGAATTGAACTAACTGACTGCCCGGGGATATGGGGAACAATGACCTCCAGTGGCAGACAGAGCCCGACTTACTGTAGTGGTAGTGTGTCTGTATGAGGGTTGGTTCACAAGATGTGGGTACGCAGACCCACAAGCCACTGCAGCCCCTCATGTTGAGTTAAACGTTTTTGAGGCCCCCACCCCCATCAAAGTTGCCCATCCCTGATTTAGAGCGATGCCGTCACACACACACACACACACACACACACACACACACACACACACACACACACACATACACACACAGCAAGCAACAACGACTGAAACACAAATATTTTCCACCTAGTTAGACATTAGCCTCAATAAGTCCTACATATAATCTCATATTTTTTATATTACTTTCCAAAGACAACTCCTACAGTACAGTCTGAGAGAGAGAGAGAGAGAGAGAGAGAGAGGTGGAATTGGCATACAGCTGCTAGAGCAGAGAATCAAAGGTGACAGCCAGGCAGCACAGAGCTAAATTAGCAAAATTGAACATGCATCATGTGTCAACCGTAATCTTCATCTTCTCCTCTTTAACACAGGGGGTAGGGATTGGGCTCGGATTTGGTTCTGGGAACCTCTTCCAAGGCCTGTATGGTAATTGGTGGGGGTTTGGGTTTTGGTGGGAACACTGTATGACTGTCTGTAACATGCACACGCTTACACACAAACATGCACAGACAGGCACAACATTAGGAGATAATAACTTTTAACACATAGTGTACCTATAGTCTGAAACTGTCATACTTCCCCTTTACTGAGCTAAATGCTAATATATTGATGTTAGAGGTTCGACCATCCGAGCGTATCTAAAATGAAATAGAATGACAATACATTTCTCCCTAACATTCCATTTTGACAGTACTGGTTGCTCATTATTGTCTGCATCCCAAATGACAGCCTGTTCCCATTCTAGTGGACTACTTTTGTCCCTGGTCAAAAGTAGTGCACTATAATGGGAATAGGGTGTCATTTGGAACGCATCCATTGACTCATAGCCTCTCTTCAATGGAGTGGTAGTGGTTATGGGATAAGCTTGATGTGTTATTTTAATCAAGTCAGCCTGCCGACATCCATTATTCACTAGGGTGGATATTGGGAAGCTAGGGGGCACAGGGAGGG
Organism: Oncorhynchus masou masou; assembly: GCF_036934945.1. Taxonomy (NCBI): domain Eukaryota; kingdom Metazoa; phylum Chordata; class Actinopteri; order Salmoniformes; family Salmonidae; genus Oncorhynchus; species Oncorhynchus masou. The sequence continues at coordinate 58,631,413 of NC_088229.1, read as the reverse complement.
GGGGGGGTCTCTGATTAAGGGCTTTAGGAGAGGAGGATGATGAATAAGAGGAGAGGAGAAGAATGCACAGGAAGAAGTGCGAAGTGAGAGAAGCATCGCAAAGGAGAGGTAGGGAGGGCCAAAAGACATAGGCCCTAGTTCTTGCCATCTCTAGCGTCATAACAGAAACGGAGAGAGGAGGAGAAGTTAAACGAAGCCTATGGGGAACCATGGAGGTAGGGAAGCGAGAGAGATGGGACTAGGGGAGGAGAGGAGGAGGGGTGCAGCTCAAATCCAATACTCAAGGGCTCCATGATCTAATTCCTACTGGCTGGAGCTCCTGTGGTGCCCAGCAGGACCCCTGAGGCAGGGTGAAATGTGATTGGCCTAGATGGGAGCTAGATGATGTGGCGGAGATAGGACCGAGGCCCCTATTGATTGGAGCATATTTGTTGGGTAGAGAGGAGAGAGGCAAGGAGACAGTTAGGGGGAGAGAGAGAGGGCCAGCCGTGTTGTGATGTAGCACCGTCCCGAGGCGAAGCCTATGTGTGTGTGCACGCGAGTGTAAGCGGCTCGGAGAGCGATACTCACACAGCGGAGGCAGAGGGCCCTGCTGACACTCTCAGTGGGAACGACACAGAAAGCTTGTTGGAGGGCATTAAATCTTAATGTAAGAGGAGGAGGGGAGGGAGAGAGTGGAAAAGACAGACGAAGGGAAGACGAGAAAAAGGGAGGGAGGATGAGAGAAAGGGTAAGTGAGAGAGAAAGAAAAAGACAGCACAAGGAACAGATCGATAGAAAGAAAAGGAGGGAAATGGCAAGAATAAAAATGTCCCCTTCTCTCCTCCCCCTCTTTCTCTCCTCCCCCTCTTTCTCTCCTCCCCAATCCACAGGAGGATGCCCTGAGATGGCAGAAAGGCACGCCGCTAAATCAAACCAGTTAAATAATCTTGTGTTAGGGACTCCTTTAACCCTCCCTCTTCTCTAAAAGCTTGCACCCAGGCACTGTCATTCCTGAATCATCCTCTCAGCTGAGAGGAAAAGAGGAGCAGGAAGAGGAGGAGGTCCCTTAGGCCTGCTGCTGTAGTGTATTAATAATTTCCCAAAGTGCAATGTGACTGCATTCAGAAATGGCATTGTTGTTCTTCTGCGTGGCCTTGACTTGGGCCCGCTGTGCGCTGCCGACACCGGGGTGAGTGCCTGGAGCTGGCCCTGCTGTGCTGAGCAGTGATGCTATGTTAGTGGAGCGTTGAGAAAGATCACTGGTGGCATGTCTAGGGCTGTGGCTGTCATGAAATGTTGTCAGTCCGTGATGGTCATTCAAATAACTGCCGGTCTCTCGGTAGTTGACCGTTAATTAACATAAAACACGTTTCGCATCTCCGGCTTCCACGCCTGGCCTACAAGCCACTGATGCGGACCTTTGGAACATCTACATTTTAAAAAGTCTAATAAATCCATTTAATATAGCCTACACACCATCACAATAAATCCATTAGTTATTTTAGACAGGTCTAAAGAGACATTATGATATTAAGAAAAATGTAGCCTATTTCAGAAGAACAGAACAGCATATTCTGAGTCGTCCTTATGTTAGGCCCTGATCTGGCAATTTCATAAGGCTGTAGCCTACACTAGTTACTTTAGCAGGCGAGGCTTATAAAATTGGCATTATTTTATTTTATGGAAAGAACAATACAATTGAACACAGATGAATAAAATCAATAGGATATTATTTTTCCCCCAAACGATTTCCGTGGGAGTGCGCACCAGAGGCTATTCTGTGTTCAGAAGTTTTAAAAAAATAAACAGGTCCTCCTATATGCTTAACTTATTTATGCAGCTTTCGGTGTGATGCAAACGTTAGGCTGGCTAAAACATTCTAAGGCTGCATGGTGTGATGGATGATTTGAAAAAAATTGGATGAAAGGGAAGTGCTTTGCTTTGTTTCTTGTGCAGGCTGTACACACTTCATCAGTCTCTCATTCACAATTTGAAAAGCATTTGATAATATGCTCACACTGTATCCTCAATGTAATCTGGACTCTTACATATAGCCTACACTCCATGACCAAAAGTATGTTGACACCTGCTTGTCGAACAGCTCATTCCAAAAACATGGGCATGAATATGGAGTCGGTCCTTTGCTGTTTTAACAGCCGCATTGATATGTTGAAACAGGAAAGGGCCTTGAAAAACAACCCTAGACTATTATACCTCCTCCACCAAATTTTGGTTGGCACTATGCATTGGGGCTGGTAACGTTCTCCTGGCATCCGCCAAACCCAGATTTGTCCGTCGGACTGACAGAATCTGAAGCATGATTCATCCCCTCAAGAGAACATGTTTCCACTGCTCCAGAGCCCAATGGCAGCGAGCTTCACGCCACTCCAGCCTACCCTTGGCATTACGCATAGTGATCTTAGGCTTATGTGCGGCTGCTTGGCCATGGAAACCCATTTCATAATGCGCCCGACAAACAGTTATTGTGCTGACGTTGCTTCCAGAGGCAGTCTGGAACTTGGTACTGAGTGTTGACAGACAATTTTTATGCGCTACGTGCTTCAGCACTCGACGGCCCCGTTCTGTCAGCTTGTGTGGCCTACCACTTCGCGGCTGAGTTGTTGTTGCTCCTAGACGTTTCTACTTCACAATAACAACACTTACAGCTGACCGGGGCAGCTCTTGCAGGTCAGAAATTTGACTAACTGACTTGTTGGAAAGGTGGCATCCCCTATGACAGTGCTACGTTGAAAGTCACTGAGCTCTACAGTAAGGCCAGTCCACTGCCAATGTTTGTCTATGGAGATTGCATGGCTGCGTGCTCGATTTGATACACCTGTCAGCAACGGTTGTGGTTGAAATAGCCGAATCTGCATACTTTTGTATTTATAGTGTATGTATGCAAAAAATTTTGGGAAAGCCCCCCCCCCCCCCCCCCCCCCCCCAAAAAATGTCATTCATAGCCTGCATTCGAATAGCGAAAGGAGGTGTTGTGCAGTTACCCTTTTAATATGCCAGGTAGGCTACACCATGTTACAGATTAACGTGCTTCATTTTTAAGAATTGAGCAATAAATAAAGCAGCTGGGATCCGCTTTTATTAAAGTGGTCTGACAAAACATTGCGATTGCACAATGACTGGGCTTACGAATTGAAATACATTTGCCAAAGTTATAGAATTACTGCTGTCTGTTCAGAAAGATATCAAATCATTCAGAATAGTGTTCTACACTATGAAAAAGCATATACTTTAGATGCAGAGGAACAATAGCTTATTTCACAAAATAGCCTAGCTGTGGATTGTGTGTAGCCAAAATCTGTCTGTGAACAGCATGCAGGCAAAACCGGCCTTTCGCAATATTTCAATCACTGGAAAACACAGGTTGGAAAGCAAATAGCTCCTGCTGAAAAGAAAAGTATATTTTAATCAACTTCCAAATATTGTTTTACAAAGTAAAACAAGAGATGGGCTTTTGGCACGAGCGCATTGGCCATCATCAGCGACTGAGCTGCGCATCATTGGGTGAGTCAGTGGAACTGGAAAGATTTTTTAGGACTATAATTTCTTCCTCATATTGTACGCAGAAAGCCAGTATGAGGGTTTGCGCTTAGGCTCGAATGAAAGGCGGCCGGTGTGTATCTGGAGAGTTCAAAAAGCACTCCCACTCAAATCCATGAAAAGGATTATCCCAAGGAGGCCGAGATGCAAAAATAATATAATTAAAGTGAAAGTATAAGGTGCTATATAAACATTAAATAAAAGGAACGGAGCATAAGTTTCGGCCTTATGCCTTCATCAGTGCCGAACAAACAAATGAAGAAGACACATACTTCGACACACCTGCAGTGTGCAACAGGTGCAATCTGATAGTTGATTAGAGAGTCAATGCATATTAACAAGGAATATATAGAAGAGTATCAAAAAAAATGGACAATTCAAATGTCACATATAATTGGCACGACAACAGTCTGGGCTACATAGCAATATCAGAAGCAATAGATATGAAATACTCAGTAGGCTAAAAATCTCAGAGAGCTGGTGCGTGTAGACAAAACTACAAGAAGCATACAAGGTTCAATTCCTCATGAGGCCGGCAGGGGAAGAAACCTGAGGAGATTTCGATGCGTCATTAGTGTCTACGCGCACCAGCATGTCCCTTAGACGGCGGGACCTAGAATGAGTGAACGGGGGAGATCATGAAACACAGTTGTAATATACATGCCAGTGTGGTCTTCTAATGTTCTTCATGTCAGAGCTGTAAGGAGCGTAGGTGGTACAGCGCACCACAGAATGTTTGTTTAAAACCTTTTTTTTTTTTTTTTAAGTTTTGCGTTTGCGTTGTGATGTGTCACGTATGTCCATAGCCCGGACTTTATCAAGAGCAGAGTCCAAACTTGCTGCGGAGTAACAATTTATTTGCTTCGATGATTCAAAGAAAAATCCTTATTTCGAGTGCAGGTGCATCTCCACACACACACATAGGGCTATTGATGGATTCAAGACAAGGTCGTTTATTGATCTCAGATTCTCCGTGTCAAAGTAGCCTGTCATTTTCGATCATTTTTGCGGTATTAAAATACATTCTGCCAGTCTCCAGTCATGTAAAATGACCTAGAAATGCATGAAATGTGTTTCTAAAAAGGAGACTTTTCCCCCCATCTGTGCAACTTCTGTAAGTGCCTCAAATCTACTGCTCTGTGCCATTATGCAAATGCAATGATATGCATGCAATGCTTTATTATAAAGGTGAGCTCCGTAGGTCACACCCCCCTCAAGCTTACTTTTTTGTTTCCTCCTGATTTACAAATTAAGCACTGCTCTTTACATATACTAAATAATGTGTGAAATTAGTTTTGATTTAGAATGGGCCAGTATCATGCACCTGTCGGAACAGGGGTGGGGTAAAAAAATGATATGTTGAGAAAAATATATATATATATATAGTAGGCCTAGCCAATAGAATTCCATGCATCAACCAGCTATGAGGAGCTGGCTCTCACTGCACAACAGGTGATCGTATACTGGTCATTAGCAAGTTTGGTAAGCTACTAATGACCATCCGAGGCATCAGAGCTCAGTTTTGGAGAAGCCTAGTTACTGTGACTCAATGGTCACATGGAATTTGACTGTGGTCATGACTCCTGACTGCCGGTGTGGCAGTAATAAGGTCACTGTATTAGCCATGTCTCCATGTCTGCTGTGTGTTGCTATACTAGCTAGCATAACGGAGGTGAATGGATGACTGGTAGTGAAGGCTATCGTTGGGTGAGTGACTCGGGCTGGTCCTCCTGCTGTGCAGAGCTGTACGGCTATGCTAGCTAGCGTAGCGGAGGCTACACTGTTGGTGGGCGGATAAATCAGATGACCAATACATTTAGGTGTTCAAAGTCTGCGAAGGGCATTTTTAACTTCAAACACAATACAGGCTTTTCTCAATCCAGCCCGTCTTCAGTATGCCAAACATGGATCGATATCACCCCATCAAAGATATCAAGTCCAACCTCACCGGCGTTTAGTTAATCCAGCTCACTCAGGACTCATATTCAACATATTGTACAGGGACCAACCTAGGTTACGAACACACGAGAGAGAGGGATCCAGTTCTGGTCTGAAAATGTGGCAGGGGATATGGATTCCACGAAAGTCCAATCTCTTGCCAATGTATTTTTGTACGACAGAGATTTAAAGATTTAAAACCTGATGTCGACACTTACCCAGAGGCAAACACATGGACACCACATTCATGAAATTTAAGGTGAGCAACTGTAACAAGACTGTTTCGGTCAACTTGGCTTGCATACTGCAGAGATGCTACATAAATGAAATAGCTCGAATTGCTTGATAGTGCGGCTCCAGTGATCCAAAATTCGATGGCAAAGGATACAACTGTATTTTTCTTTCACAATTTGTTTTCCATCACATTTCTCAGTTTGTTTGCTTGTAACAGAAGAGGCTAATGTACAACAAGGAATGATCTAGCCCAGGGCTTGCCAACCGTGTTCCTGGAGAGCTACCTTCCTGAAGGTTTTCACTCCAATCCTAATCTTGCACACTTGATTCTAATAATAAACTGTTTGGTAAACTGAATCGGGTTAGTTACATCTGGGTCGGAGCGGAAACTTACAGGAGGGTAGCTCTCCAGGAACAGGGTTGGCGAGCCCTGACGTAGCCTATGCTTCGCCACACGTCCTTGAAAATGTGCTACAATGCACAGCACATAAATCAACAAACAAAGGAACAGACATGTTTCTCTCTACATTGTATCATTTAGAAACTGGACAGCATGTCCTGACAAGAAACTGTATATACTATTAGAGATACAATTAGCCTAAAAATTGATTGGACAGCTATCATACAAATACATTGTACTACTTTATGAGTTACATGTTGAGTCGCTCTCCTGCTCCCCATCCAGAGGAAGGCCTGACAGGCTTGCCAATAAAGCAGTTCCTTTTCTCTCTGCTCTGCGGTCTGGTCCCAAGCCCAGAGGAAGTGAGATATCACCCCCGGGAGAAGAAAGACACTGCCATCAACAAACATACATGTATGAACACACACACACGAAAGGGTCACACGTGTAGGCCACACACACACACTTGGATGCACTAATGAGAAGACAGACATTCAAAAGTACACAAAAACACACTCACAAACTCAACCTCCACATCTAATATGTTCTTACATTTCTCTCTCTCTCAGAGAGAGACACCATCTCTCGGCTGCTCGTCTCAGTAAATGAGCGTGGTGTGATGACTGACTGATGGCTTCATCTCTGGGCCAGTTTCAGGCTGCAGTAATGATCCCTCCCTCCCCCCTCTCAGTCTCTTCACTCTGCAGGCCTGCCTGCCTCTCTGCCTGCCTCTCTGCCTGCCTCTCTGCCTGCCTCTCTGCCTGCCTCTCTGCCTGCCTGCCGTTGCTGTCATCAAGTTGGATGCAGAAGCAGTAACTGTTCCCTCCAGTTAATAGACTCTGTGACACACAAACACACTCACATACGCTGCTGCTACTCTGTTTATCATATATCCTGATTGCCTAGTCACTTTCACCCCTACCTACATGTACATATTACCTCTACATCAACTGCCTCGTACCCCTGCACATTGACTCAGTACTGGTACTCCTTGTATATAGTCTCGTTATTGTTATTTTCATTACGTACCTATTTCATTTTTTGCAAATTGTTTGTACTTTTTAACTCTGCACTGTTGTGAATGGGCTCGTAAGTAAGTATTTCACGGCCAAGTCTACACCGGTTGTACTTGGTGCATGTGAGGGGAAGAATTTCTCACTCCCTTCCTCCCCCCTCCATCCCTCCAGGGAGTGACTAGGAAGATGTGCAGTGCAGTGCAGTAATACAGTAGTTGCGGGCTGCTGTTAGATGTTATAGATGTTAGACCAGACACAGATCTCCCTGAAAGAGACTGATCACCTTTAATCCAGCCTCATCCATCACACTGTACTCCACACACTAATACCACTGATTACCTGCAGACGCTACGTCCCAAATAGCACCCTTTCCCCCATGCAGTGCACTACTCTTGGCCATATATAGTGAACAGGGTGCCATTTGAGACACAGCCTCCGTCTCCATAGTCTAGCATCAGCAGAGGCAAAGAGAGATGGTGTGTATGTGGGATTACATGCAGACACAGTAGTGTGTGTGCGCACGTGTATGATTTTAACTAGTCTATCCATCCCTGCCAATAATGAAGGAATGACTATAGAGGGAGAGAAAAGGGAGGAATAGATGAAGACAAAAACAGAGAAAGAGTAGAGAGCTATAGGTCTTCTGAATCCTGCTAGGCTTGGGCCATTTTAGGTCGAATCACACCTGGTAGTAATTTGGGGTCTCCTGGTGAACCAGGTCAGGGAAGGAAAATAATGTCTGTTTGGTTTGTGGTTTAGTTTTTCAATCAAATAAATCAGGACCTTACAGAAAATAAATTCTCTGTTTTAATGCTCCCTCCAGCGTTTGAAGTCCTCAAGGAGCTGAGAGCTTTGAAGTCGAAGGGAAGGGCTCGGGAAAGACTGAGGGAGGAAGGACGCCGTGTGAGTGTGTGCCTGCCTGCGTGAATATGTGCATCTGTGTGTGTGTGCCTGCTTATGAGTGTGTTTATCTGAATGTGTGTGTATGTGTTGAGGTGGGTATTCTAATCCCTTAATATGCCACGCTTGCCTGTTGAGCCCCAACCCTCCAGAGAGTGTGTGTGTGTGTGTGTGTGTGTGTGTGTGTGTGTGTGTGTGTGTGTGTGTGCGCGCATGTCTTACTGCTGTGCATTCCTCCTTTAACATCTGGAACAGGGCCAGAGGGGATCCCAGGCTTCAAGTAGGACGACTATAAAGAGCACAGGCTAGACAAATTACACGCAAGTGCAACCTTAAACACCTCTCACTCCTCCTAGTTACAGACAGACCACATTAAAACAGCATCCTACATTTTACTTTGACCAGGGCCCATAATGCACTATACAGTGAACAGGGTACCCTATGGGGAATAGTGGGTCAGGGTGAATAAAGAAACTACTGTAAAATAATACCATTATACCATACAGGCCTGGTATTAGAGTGAAAAAACATCATGTATTAAAGCGGAGTGAGAAAAATGCCTAATATATATTTAATGTTATATTACAATACAACATAGTAGAGTAATGATAATCATAATCTTAAAACGACAAGGTAGGCGGTGTAAGGTGGCCATTTAATTAAACCAAGTGCATATTGGCCCGGGAAAAAAAATCAGGAGTGTTTCTTTACAGTATTAATAAATATCTCCGTTTCATTTCCTTCCCACTACCTATCCTTCATGTATTATGACCAACAACCCATTTACCGAGAACAGATGCAGTATGGCAGGGATGGATGGTTGAGGGAGGGAGAGATGGGAGGAACAATTAGATCCAAGATGGTGGAAGAGCCACATGTGGATGAAACAAAATTAGTAGCTGTCTGACCCCTCTCCCCTCCCTCTTCCCCCTCTCCACCGGCAACGAGCTGCTATCAATTAGAAAGATAGATAGACCGGAGGGAGAGAGACGGAGGGATAGAGACGGAGAGAGAGAGAGACAGAGGGAGAGAGACGGAGGGAGAGAGAGAGAGAGAGATAGGATACAAAGGCTTAAAGACAGAACCAGTGTCCCTCATGTCTGTCTGATGTCTCTACAGATGTAGGGCTAGTCCAGTGGTTATCAAACTGGGGTCCGTGTAAAAATGTGAGAAAAATATTTTTTAAATTACAAATTATACATGTCTGGTAAAATCTTGATCCATCTTCCTGTCTTTCCTATCCACCCCCAATGACAATAATATTTTTTCCAGCAATATGCAAATAGCCTTTGCACTTGCCTGTCTCACTCTGTACACCAGTAGTAGTCAATGACGTACTACCGACGTAAACGCAGGGCACGTGCCCAACCCCAATTATTATTATTATTCCTGGCGGCAGGTGGGGAGGTTTTGGTCCCCCAACCAAAAGTTAGGGGACCAAAAGGTTAGATAGCATTTGAAAAAGGCATAAGCCAGGGCAAAATGTGTAGAATAGCAGGAAATGTGCTTTAAAACTGCAACATTTTCTCTCAGCCTCATAGTTCATAATATTTGGGGGTCCTTGACATTAAAAAGTTTGCAAACAGCTGGGCTAGTCTATTCATCCGGAGGGTTATGGGTCGTTTGGGCTGCACATCCCATCCCCCAATCAATAAGAGGCCAACTGAACAGAGCCACAGACCTTTAAGACTCAACCAGAGCTCTTCATGTTCACACCACATATAACCACACACCCACATAGCGAACAATGTCCTCTAAGTTTACAGTCCAAAATGAAGACTAAGCTTCTAAGATATCATAATATCACACAGCCATATACAAACATTGGCCGTATAATGGCCTTACTGAAGAGCTTGGTGACTTTCAAATTGGCACCGTCACCTTTCCAACAAGTAAGTTTGTCAAATATCTGCCTGGCTAGAGCTGCCCCGGTCAACTGTGAAGTGGAAATATCTAGGAGCAACAACGGCTCAGCCGCGAGGTGGTAGGTCACACAATTTCACAGAACGGGACCGCCGAGTGCTGTCCTCAGTTGCAACACTCACTACCGAGTCCCAACTGCCTCTGGAAGCAACGTCAGCACAGGAACTGTTCGTCGGGAGCTTCATGAAATGGGTTTTTATGGCCCAGCAGCCGCAATCAATCCTAAGATCTCAATGCGCAATGCCAAGCATCAGCTGCAGTGGTGTAAAGCTTGCCGCCATTGGACTCAGTGGAAACGCGTTCTCTGGAGTGATGAATCAGGCTCCACCATCTGGCAGTACGGTGGACAAATCTAAGTTTGGAGGATGCCAGGAGAATGCTATCTGCCCCAATGCATAGTGCCAACGGTAAAGTGGAGGAATAATGATCTGGGCCTCTTTTTCATGGTTCGGGCTAAGCCCCTTAGTTCCAGCGAAGGGAAATCTTAACGCTACAGCATACAGTGATATTGTAGAAGATTATGTGCTTCTAACTTTGTGGCAACAGTTCAGGGAAGGTCCTTCCTGTTTCAGCATGACAATGCCCCCATGCACAAAGCGAGGTCCATACAGAAATGGTTTGTCAAGATCGGTGTGGAAGAACTTGACTGGCCTGCACAGAGCCCTGACCTCAACCCCATCAAACGCCTTTGGGATGAATTGGAACGCCGACGCCAGGCCTAATTGCCCAACATCAGTGCCCAACCTCACTAATGCTTGTGGCTGAATGGAAGCAAGTTCCCCACAGCAATGTTCCAACATCTAGTGAAAAGCATTCCCAGAAGAGCGGAGGCTATTATAGCAACAAACAGCAAAAAGGGACCAACTCCATATTAATGCCCATGATTTTGTAATGTAGCGTATTTGTTTTTGACATGAGATATATTTTTCAAGGCTCTGAGACTTTAAGAGTTTGAGAAAAGCTAGTACAGCTGGAGTCTAATTTTATGCTCTCGTTGAGAACTGATACTTGTCCCTCGACCAAAACCACTTAATCCAACCCAGACATGGGAAGACAACCAGCAAAGCCCCTATTTGGGGTGACATTCTCCCAAAACACACACACAAGCACGCACACACACACAGAAATACAAGCCCACACACACAGACGCACACATACATATCCTCCAAACACGCACACAAAGAAACATGCACACAAAGAAACACACAGACACACACACTTGCGCCCAAAACACACACAGACACAAACCCGCAGACAAACATCCACACACAGAAATACAAGCACACACACAGACGCACACACACATATCCTCCAAACACACAGGCACACAAAGAAACACTCATACACACATGACCAAAGCACACACACACACAGAAATGCATGCACACACATCTCCGTCAATGTAATCAAACCAGCTGGCCCGTCTAGCATCTCACACTGTGTAAACGGCTCAATTATCAAATCAGTTTGAAACAACACAGTCAGAGGCACTTCACTTGTCTTCTCCCTGTCTGGCCTCTCCCTCACTACAGATACCCCTATAGAGGGAGTGAGGGAGGATCCTGACGCAGAGAGCTAATGGAGAGGAGAAAAGAAGAGAAGGGAAGAAAAGAGAGGGTTAGGAGAGAATGGAACAAGAGGGGGAAAGTTAGAGGGGGAAAGCGAGAAGAGAGGTCGAGCAAGCGAGAGAGAGAGAGAGAGAGAGAGAGAGAGAGAGAGAGAGAGAGAGAGAGAGAGAGAGAGAGAGAGAGAGAGAGAGAGAGAGAGAGAGAGATGCTCTTCTGCCCACAGGAAACATAGAATCAGCAAAATCCCACCTCCACCACATCTCATCTCTCTCTGCCGTAGCAACAAGCACTATGAGGAGATTGACCTTGTTTCTGTTGGGTAAACACACCTCTCGTATTCAGGCGCAGTACAATCAAGGTATTGATAGCAACTAACAGTTTTAGATTACGTAAATCCCACTTGATCATGTGTCCAAAACCAGTTTGGACCATCTGGGCATATGAACTATCGGTGTGAATAAGAGAAGACTAACCTACTTGTGGTTGAACATTCTAATAGCAGTCCACAATAGTCCATGTGAGACACACATGTCCCCTGATTCTTTGGTGAAGGGTGCATCTGGGTCATGACTGATTTAAGACGCCCGGGGGGCCCACGGTCACCCTCCTCCCTTCCCTCCCTCCCCTGTCTCGTCCTGCTCTGTGGGGGTGAGGGGGATGATGTGATGGATGAGGATTAGGCACCAGGTGAGAGGGGGAGTTCCTGGGTGTGTCTCCGCAGGACTGCAGGTATTTGGCTGCTCTCCCTCTGGGTGATTAATCGCATTGATCTCCCCTTTGATGGAAAAGATAAGATCACCCGCTTTTACTACAAGGATGAGTTGTGTGCGTGTGTCAGAGCTGGTCCACCAGCGCCATAGCCCATTGAGTCACTGGAGCCGGGCCGTGGAAACACGAAAGCTGGAGCTGAAGGACAAAATGGCATTCAGCTAAATACATACAATCACATAGAAGCCTTGATCGCTGCAGACCTGTCCATATAAAGCACTGTCAATGTCAACCACGAAGCACTACTGTAAACATCTGCATAGTGTCTCAAGAAGTGAACTTTGACAATACAGGTTTATCGAAAGCAATGCTCACAAACACATCGTTGCCTTACCCTGAGTAGGCTCTGTGTTAACAGTATGAGAAAGAGTATGTGTGTGTTCTACTCTAGTCCTGGAGGGTACTGCCAGCTTCGCTTCTTCTCTAACGGTACTTAATTGATCAATGTCATTCATTTTCCAGCGTCCGAATTCCTGGTCCCTCAGGTCTTAAACACCAGCTAAGAGAAACTGACACTGTGGCTTTTTTGTTGTTGTTGAAAACCACCAATCAGAAACTTATTTTGAGGGCAATGTAAGGCTCTGCTCTTGATGACAGATGTACAGGATAGGGGGATTCCATTCCTTTCAGTTAAACTGTTAATCATCTCTTCGGGGGGACCTTGCTATGACTGCGTAGCTCCTCCAGATCAAAAGTGATAACATAAGAGGACGGACAGACAGAATCTGTTTAGGTATCCCTCAGAGAGAGGGGGAGTCTGGTAGACCTCAGGTCAGTCTACTGATCACAGAGTGGAGCCGGACATCTCTAATTAGGCTACCGAATCAAACAGAGCGCTGTGGATGTGATCTGTCAAGGTTCAAGTGCTACAAAGTGAGAATAAGGGGGAGCAAGATAATGCGAGGGAGAACAAGAGAGCGGGATCGAGAAAAGAGCAAGCGAGAGGCAGGGTGGGAGTGAGAAGGAGATCTGTTTATGAAGTGCTTCTCACACCCCTCAGTAATGATTGGGGCTTCTTATCACTATTGGCTTTGTGTGTGTGTGTGTGTGTGTGTGTGTGTGCGTGTAGAGCGGTGTGGGCCCTCAGAGCACCCCAGCCACTGGCCCCAAATAATCTCAGCACAGCAGACCTCTTTCTTACCCCCGCTCTATACCGTGGCTCCTGTCGCGTAGGGGAAACGGACATTACCCGCTAAGAAAGGGTTCGCAAACACCAACAACGAGCACAGGGCCCTCTGCGTGATAATTCAATGACTCTCATCCGACCTCTCCCAACCCTTGCTCGTCCCCTTCCCTCCCACCCTTCTACCCCTTAGATAACTGGCCTGTATTTCTGTGACCGACATTCAAAACACACTGTCAGCGTAATACACTTAATGAAGACTCAATGATACAGGACGGCATTTGACATATATTATGACTGAATGCATAGAATTGGGTTTGGGCGGTATACTGGGGTATTTGGAAATAGCTACGGGATGGTTTTCGATACCTTTTCAAAGATGTCTTTGAAGTTTTTCCCAATAAGCTTTGCTATTTGTCACTACTTTTAAGTAAATGCCTGCAGTCAACTTGTGCAATAAGTTGGGAGATCAAGCAGATCACATTTTCACCTCACCTGCCACATAGTTCTATTTACAAACCCTGTAAAACAAAGAGAGATTGTTCT